>NC_042622.1:1682756-1977756 GCF_901001135.1 Rhinatrema bivittatum
GATCAGTGGATTAAAAACAGGCTCATTAAAGAGGAAAACTGGTGAAAATGAACCAAGCAACACTTTGCAGCAGAAAATGCAAAAATACAGCAATGCATACTTAGAATTGGGATTTACTTGAACTAGTACTGAATAAGAGCCACAACCGCTATGTGTCTTGTGCTACGAAAGCCTGAAACCACCTAACCTTTGTCATCATTTAGAATAAAAACAGTTGAGTTTGTGGGCAAGCCACTTGAGCATTTCACAAGCAGACAACTTAATGAAAGCAAGAAAAAATGTTGTGTACGGCTACAGATAGTGACAAGGTAAAGGCCGAGGAAGCACCTTACTGATGGCAAAGAAAGGAAAGCCTCACACGTTTGGGGAAGAGTCATCACTACCAGCTGGAAAAGAGATGGTGCCTGCAAGCTAATACATTTAATATCACTGTCAGATAACAGTTCAGCGCTGGATAGGAGAAATGGCTGACCAAGTGAAAAAGCAGCTGTCACAAATATGCAAAAGTCATTATTATACTCTACAAACAGATAATTCCACCGACATTCAAATCTTCTCATAATCATCAGGTATGAATTCAATGGAGAGATGCAGGAAGATTTTCTGTTTTGCAAGTCAGTGCCTACCCATGCAAAAAGCAGAGGCTATTTTTGAGGTTCTGAATAACTTCATACAAGACAATGGAATTGACTGGTCAAAATGTGTTGGAATTAGCACAGATGGAGCTCATGCTATGATAGGACAACACACTGGAGTTGATGCCCGAATTAAAGCTGTGGCTCCTTCAGCCAAATCAACACACTGTAGCATTCACAGGGAGGCACTAGCTTACAAAAAATGTCTGCTGACCTGAAGTCTGTTTTGGATAGATTACCGATCTTATGGTGATAAGCAGCAATAGTGCTGAGATGAACCCTTACTGATGAAGTCTGTAGAACTGTTTGGGATAGATGGTATAAGTACTCCAGTGTTATTGTTTGTAAGGTTTTGGGTGGACCCTTGGACACTGTGGCAGATGACCACGCCCACAGGGGGAAGACCTGTGAGGGGCCACAGGTCATTCTCAGCTTAGGACACACAACACAGAATTATCTTTTATTAAACAGAGTTGGGGAGCCACCAGAGGTGGCAGTAGCGAGTAGAGATGAAGCCCGGCTGGGCTTGTAGTCCCTCAGGACACTGGAACAGCGATCCCTCAATAGCTGTGCTGTAGTGGAGAGAAACTGAGATAGTGAGTACAGTGGAGCATACACAGGGTTCTGGAATAGAGTCTCGTTGGTTGACTACTCACACAGCGGTTTCTCCTGGAAGGTAACACAGATGCTGGAATAGAGGCAGGCCCCTGAAGGAGCGAGTACCTGGTTCCAGGGAACAGCTCTGAGAGAATATAGATGGTAACTCACTGATGGTGTAGGCAGCAATATCTTCCAAGCAGAAGTGAGCTCAGGCAGTGAGTCTGGGAACATGGGCCCTCGAGAAGCGAGTACCGGTTCCAGACAACGACCTGAAAGAAAAGAGAGAGGCCCTCGAGGAACGGGTACCCCAATAGAGTAAGTCCAATTAAGGAGAGGCAGATTAGCTAGGTACGGAGAGCGAATCCCATCTGTAAGGAGTCCCTTCACCACTGCTAACTCGAATAGCTAGCAAACAGAGTAGGCTTTTGTATCCGGGATGCGTGACATCATCACAGGGGGACGCCGCTGAGGTTCGCGCCAAAGAAAGAATAAGAAGCAGGGCCGCGCGGCGCGCGCACCCTATGGCAGCTGAACAACATGGCGGGATGCAGCGCCCAAGCTGGACCGGGGACGCCGGAGAGGATGGCAGGCAGACGCTGCGGCAGCCAAACGTCCATCAACCACGGGAGAAGTCGCCAAAGAGGTAAGGAGGGTGGAGTGGAGACGTCGGGCAGTGACAGTCGTAACAGTACCCCCCTTCAAAGGGTGGTCTCCTCTACGGGTACCAGGTTTAGGCTTCAAAGGATGCGCGAGATAAAACTGACGGAGCATCTCTTTATCAAGGATGTTAGCCTGAGGCTCCCAAGAGTTTTCTTCGGGTCGAAACCTTCCCAAGAAAGAAGGTATTCAAATGTTTTGCCTCATCTTCGGACATCAAGAATCTCTTTGACCTTAAATTCTAGGTCATCTTCTGCGTTGATGGCAGGTGGTTCCTGAGTCTTGGAAGAGAATTCACTGAGTATGAGAGGTTTCAAGAGTGAAACGTGAAAAGCGTTGTGGATGTTTAGTCCGGGTGGTAGCTTCAGACTGTAAGTGATGTTGCCAAGACGTCGGAGGATTGGAAAAGGTCCAACGTAGCGAGGAGCAAAACAAGCGGAGGGTAACTTCAGTCTGAGATGTTTGGTAGATAACCAGACTTTGTCACCGGGTTTGAAGACAGGTGCTTGAGAATGGTGAGCGTCATAAAACTTCTTAGCACAGTCACTCGCTTTAACTAGCATGTCTTTCGTCTGTGTCCACAGGTTATGGATTTCATCAGCAGTAGATTGAGTTGCTGGAGACATCATTGATAGCTTCAGTGGAAGTGACAGTGTTGGAGAGCGTCCATATACCACTTCAAAAGGTGTTGATCCAGTTGGTGTTGCTGGATGAGAACTGATGGCGAATTCAGCCCAAGGTAACAGTTCAGCCCAGTTATTCTGACGGCAACAACTCACGTAGGCTCGAATGAACTGTTTTAAGGTTCTATTCATCCGTTCTGTTTGACCATTTGATTGTGGATGATAAGCTGAAGTGTAGTCTAGAGAGATGTCAAGCATTCCCATAATTTACTAAATCATCCTCAGCTCCCACAGACTGTTCACATACTGTCGATACTCAGGACCTATGTTCATGTTTTTACTCATCCATAATAAATTATTCCCCCCCCCCCCTCCTCTAGCAACTTCCTCCCCCCTCCCCCCTCCATTAGCAAATCTCCCTCCCCATGGGCTTGATATCCCTTAAGTCCATTCGCTCTAATAGTTCGTATTGTTCTTTTTCCTAGTTATGTTTTCCAAGTTGTTCACACCCTTGTTCATTGTAAGACATATGTTGTCATTGTTTACTACCTGTTGTAAAGTAAACCGGAGTGATAAGTAACTCTGTTACCTGAACTTCAGTATAAGAAAAAGTTATAAATAAATAAATAAAATGTCAAATAACTTGCACAAGGCCCTCCAGAATCTTGCCGTGAATTGAGATCCTTGGTCTGAAACAATGTGTCTTGGTAGGCCCTGAAGGCGAAAAATGTGCGATATGAAGAGCTTCGCAAGCTCCAAGGCTGAAGGTAAGCCAGGCAGCGCCACGAAATGGGCCATCTTGCTGAAGCGATCAACTGTTACCCAGATAGTATTCATTCCTCTAGAAAGGGGTAAATTGACTACAAAGTCAGTAGCGATATGTGACCAGGGCTGTTCCGAAACTGGCAGTGGCTGCAGCAATCCCCATGGTTGGCCAGAAGCAGGTTTGTGTTTGGCACAGTTGGTACAAGATGCAACGTAGGATAGGGTATCTTTCTTGATAGTAGGCCACCAACAGAACTTCTGGATCTTGAGCAGGGTGCGGCGTTGACCAGGATGGCCAGCCAGCTTGGAATCGTGCGCCCAAAAGAGCACTTTCTTCCTGAAGTGTTTAGGCACGCTGGTCTTACCAGCGGGCACAGAATGTGTAGTCGCCAAGATGATTCTCTTCGGGTCAATTATATGCTGAGGTTCTTCAGGCACATCCTCTGAGAGAAAGGAGCGTGACAAGGCATCAGCTCTGGTATTTCTGTCTCTGGGGCGATATTTAAGCACAAAGTCAAAACGATTGAAGAATAAGGACCATCTAGCTTGTCTGTGGTTAAGACGTTGAGCATGGCAGAGATACTCTAGATTTTATGGTCCGTGAATACGGTTATTTGTTGTTGAGCACCTTCGAGCCAAGGCCACCATTCCTCGAATGCTAGCTTAATAGCCAAGAGCTCTTTATCTCCGATCCCATAGTTCTTCTCTGCCGGGGAGAAATGTCGTGAGAAGAAAAAGCAGGGACGTAAGGATTATGAGTCTCCAGTTTGGCTCAATACAGCCCCCACGCCGACATCCGAAGCATCAACTTCTACGATAAATGGCTTGTTGGGGTCAGGATGTCGCAAGCATGGTTCCGTGGAAAAGGCAGTCTTTAATTTCTCAAAAGCGGAAATGGCCTCTGCAGACCATTTTGAACCGTTGGCACCCTTGCGGGTCATTGCGGTCAAGGGTACTGTTAAAGAAGAGTAATTCTTTATAAAGCTTCTATAATAGTTGGTAAACCCCAAAATCATCTCAGGGCCTTCAGGCTGGTAGGTTGGGACCAATTTTTGATACTCTCTAGCTTTTGAGGGTCCATCTGGAAGCCATCTTTAAACACGATATAGCCAAGAAAAGGCACGAAGTCTTTATGAAATTCGCACTTGGATAGTTTGGCGTAGAGCCGGTGTTCACGGAGTCGGCGTAGTACTTGCTTGACATCCTCTAGATGAGTGGGCAAATCCTGAGAAAATATCAGGATATCATCCAGGTATACCACGACACTCTTGTACAACAGGTCCCGCAAGATGTCGTTCATCATGTTCTGAAATATAGCGGGTGCGTTGCACAGGCCAAAGGGCATTACTAAGTACTCTAAATGGCCGTCTCGAGTGTTGAAGGCTGTTTTCCATTCGTCGCCACTGAGAATGCGAACTAAGTTGTAGGCCCCCTTCAGGTCAAGTTTTGAGAATATTTTGGCTCCCTGAGCCGGTCAAACAGCTCTGAGATTAAAGGCAGGGGGTAGCGGTCTTTAATTGTGATCTCGTTCAGACCTCGGTAATCGATAAAAGGACGTAAGGCACCGTCCTCCTTCCCCACAAAGAAGAATCCTGCGCCAGCTGGAGACTTCGATGGTCTAATAAACCCCTTCTGTAAATTCTCCTCGATGTATTCAGACATCGCCTTGTTCTCAATCGCTGAGAGTGGATAGACACGTCCTTTAGGAGGTTTAGTGTTGGGTTTCAGTCTTATGGCACAGTCATAGGACCTATGCGGAGGAACAATGTCAGCAGCTTCTTTGGAAAACACATCACTGAAAGATGTGTATTGGGGCGGCAGTCCCAGCATCACTGGAGTTGTAGGCATGCAGATGACAGGAACAATCTCCTTAAGGCACTTCCCATGACAATCTGGGCCCCAGCGGGAGAGTTCCAAGGATGCCCAGTCAAATTGGGGTTGGTGTGACTGCAACCAGGGTAACCCCAGAACTATAGGGTGCATGGCCTTCTCTAACACATAGAAGGGAATTGACTCGGTATGGAGAGCTCCGGTGCGAAGAGTTACTGGTACAGTTTGGTAAGTCACATCACCTGGTAAGGGCTCCCCATGGATGGAAGATAGGAGAAGTGGAACCTTCAAAGTGACGAGGGGGATCCTCAAATGTTCCACTAGGCGTCAAAGAATAGAGTTGCCTCCTGCCCCTGAATCCACCAGACAACCACTACCAATCCACACAAAATGGGGGTAATCAAAATCTCAATCACACTGAACAACCCACATCCAATGATTCTTTTAAATATATTATCCTCTGAATATTATTGCATCTTAATCTCGTTCAAAAAATTCACCAAAGCCGGTCTGTAATTTAAAAATAAACTTCAAACTTACTTTTCACACCCCAAAAGAATTTTTAAAGAAATTTTTAAAGAGTGTAGGGTGATGTTTCATAAAATTTCAGGGCACCATCCCGGTATGCCTAATTTTTTTAATCATGAACACCACCGTCCACCCTATAGTCCTTTTATTATTTTTCTCAAAAAAAGTTTTTTTTTTTATATTCCAAAAGTTTTTCTATAAAAAAGTGTGAAAGGTTCAGAGCAAAGGTAGAACCACTTCACCAGTTGAACATTCAAAAACTCCAAAAATGTTAAACAGATATTGTTCTAAATGTCACTTAGCTTGAGCTTAAATTTGCCAATGGTTGTATGGAACTCCCAGGATTTAAGCTCAAGCTAAGTGACATTTAGAACAATATCTGTTTAACATTTTTGGAGTTTTTGAATGTTCAACTGGTGAACTGGTTCTACCTTTGCTCTGAACTTTTCACACTTTTTATAAAAAACTTTTGGAATATATAAAAACAAAAAAACTTTTTTTGAGAAAATAATAAAAGGACTATAGGGTGGACGGTAGTGTTCATGATTAAAAAAATTAGGCATACCGGGATGGTGCCCTGAAATATTATGAAACATCACCCTACACTCTTTAAAAATTCTTTTGGGTGTGAAAAGTAAGTTTGAAGTTTATTTTTAAATTACAGACCGGTTTTGGTGAATTTTTTGAACGAGATTAAGATGCAATAATATTCAGAGGATAATATATTTAAAAGAATCATTGGATGTGGGTTGTTCAGTGTGATTGAGATCCTGAATCCACCAGGGCAAGAGTTTGAAACTCAGATGGTCCGCAGATCAAGGAGACTGGGAGAGAGAGTGGAGGAGAGGGCGTCATAAGGCCTAAAAACAGTCCTCCTGCAGGACTTAGGCCCGTCCATTTCCCGGACGAATTGGGCATGTTGGGACATCGTGACCAGCCTGTCCACAGTACATACACAGTCCATGCCTCTTCCGAAGTCTTCTCTCTTTGGAAGTCAAATGACTTTGATTTCATCCTCTGCGCGTTCCATTTTACGTGAGCAATCCCCCTCCTACGACGACCGCCCTGACTCACAGAAACCTTTCTCGCTTTTGTTACGGTATCAACCGTCCCCCTACAAGATTTTTATACAGTCATATTTCTAATATATAATGTATTTATTGACTATTACTAAGTTATTGTTCTGATTAAATTTTTTACTGTTATACTGTTATGGATTTAAATGTAACTGGTTTGTTATAATGTAAACCGGAGTGAAGGCAATGTCTGCTATACCTCGGTATATAAACGAATGCTAAATAAATAAATAAATACAATACTGCGACCAAGTTGCATCAGTTCATCTCCACTGGCAGCAGGAATTACTGGAACCATCCGAGGTGCAGGTTTAGCACTAGCCTCCTTCTGACCTGGTCCTCTATTAGGCCAGAGCTCTTTCACCTTATCACAAAGCCGATGGTTGATCCTAGTAGCCAAAGCCACTAGTTCATCCAGCGAGTCAGGTGTTTCACGAGCAGCCAGCTCGTCTTTCAAGCGAGTATCCAAGCCTCTGAAGAAGAGAGTTTTCAGGCATTTGGGGTCCCAGCAGAGTTCTGTAGCAAGAGTCTTAAACTCTATCGCAAAATCAGCCAGTGATCGGTTGCCTTGCTTCAGGTCCACCAGAGCAGAACCGGCAATGGTCACTCGGGCAGGATCATCGAAAACGGATTTGAATAAGTCCAAAAATCCATCTATGCCCTGCAATATAGGATCCTTGCGTTCCCACAGTGTAGAGGCCCAAGACAAGGCCCTTCCATCCAGATAAGATAGAATGTAAGTAGTCTTGGCAAAAGCTGTGGGGAAGTGAGAAGGCTGTAATGCAAAATGCATGCAGCACTGGTTTAGAAAGCCCCTGGTCTACTGAATCTCTCCCGAGAGATGAACTGGAGCAGCCAGCGGTACAATAGTCTTTAATGTTACTTCAGGTAACTGACCTTCATTACTGGAAGTAGCACCTTGGGTCTTCTGTGCGTGCAGCTGATGAAACGCTGAAGTGAGTTTCTCCAATGCGTCTTGCTGTTCAGAAATGCACAGGGCCAGGCCCGGAATGGCCTGCAGGGCATTGAGCTGTGCCGGATCCGTCGAGTTAGCAATCTGTTATTGTTTGTAAGGTTTTGGGTGGACCTTTGGACACTGTGGCAAATGACCACGCCCACGGGGGAAAGTCCCATGAGGGGCCACAGGTCAGGCTCAGCTTAGGACACACAACACAGAATTATCTTTTATTAAACAGAGTTGAGAAGCCACCAGAGGTGGCAGTAGTGAGCAGAGATGAAGCCCGGACTGGGCTTGTAGTCCCTCAGGACACTGGAACAGCGATCCCTCAATAGCTGTGCTATAGTGGAGAGAAACTGAGATAGTGAGTACAGTGGAGCATACACAGGGTTCTGGAATAGAGTCTCGTTGGTTGATTACTCACACAGCGGTTTCTCCTGGAAGGTAACACAGAAGCTGGAATAGAGGCAGGCCCTCGAGGAGCGAGTACCTGGTTCCAGGGAACAGCTCTGAGAGAATATAGATGGTAACTCACCGATGGTGTAGGCAGCGGGTTCTTCCAAGCAGAAGTGAGCTCAGGCAGCGAGTCCGGGAACATGGGCCCTCAAGGGGCGAGTACCGGTTCCAGCAGCAACCTGAAAGAAAAGAGGAGGCCCCCGAGGAGCGGGTACCCCGATAGAGTAAGTCCAATTAAGGAGAGGCAGAGTAGCTAGGTATGGAGAGTGAATCCCATCCGTAAGGAGTCCCTGCACCATTGCTAACTCGAATAGCTAGCAAACAGAGAAGGCTTTTGTATCCGGGATGCATGACGTCAACACAGGGGGGCACCCCTGACGTTCGCGCCAAAGAAAGAATAAGAAGCAGGGCCGTGCGGCACACGTGCCCTATGACAGCTGAACAACATGGCTTGATGCAGCGCGCAAGCCGGAGCAGGGATGCCGGAGAGGACGGCAGGCAGACGCCGCGGCAGCCAGACGTCCATCAACAGCGGGAGGAGTCGCCAAAGAGGTAAGGAGGGTGGAGTGGAGACGTCGGGCAGCGACAGTCGTAACATCCAGTAAGTGCTCTGGTGAGCAATCAAGCAGTTCTACTGAATGTAGTCTACACCAATTCGTGTAACGTTCTCTTTTGAAAGCACAGTTGCAATGTATGGAGGGCTTTCTAGAAGAGAGAAGGACACCTTGTATAAGCTCAGGGAGCCGTAATGGTGCTAAAACCTCACACTCAATCTCCATGCCATTAAGTGTAGCGACCAGAGTAGCAGGTGGAGGAGCCTCCTTTCTTCTTGAGTCAGTAGGTTTAGGTGACTTCCCAACAGCCTTGGTTGTCGAATCGACAGCTGTACTAGATAAGCATATCACGGTTGGCTCGGCCAACCTGGTGCTATGAGAATCATATCCACCTTGTCCTGCAAGCATTTTTGTACCATCCGAGCGATGAGCGGAATTAGTGGAAAGGCATACAAGCAGTCCAATGGGCCATGACAGGAGAAACATCTTGCGATTCCCTCCTTGGGCGGGTAGAAGTGAGCAAAATTTCTGTAGCTTTATATTGTGTTCTGTTGCAAACAGGTTTATGACTGGGCAAAGTTGACATCGGCCACCTCTTAGTCCAGTTCCCATTTGTGAGGGTGAAATATCCTGCTGAGTTTATCTGCCTACACGTTCGCTATACCTGGCAAGTATTTCTCTTGAGTGACTGAATGTTCAGTCGCCCAATCCCATATTAGGGTTGCTTCTTCCAAAGGATTAAAGAACCTAAGCCTCCTTGCTTGCTTATGGTAAAACATGGCGACCTGATTGTCCGCGTGGATCATTATTGTTTTTCCCCCCAGAAAATGTTCAAATACTACTAGTGCATTGCGAATCACTCTCAGTTCCAGTACACTGATTTGGTAATTCGCTTCATGGGTTGACCAGTGCCTATGAGATTGGTAATGCAGTAGGTGTGCCCCCCACCACCGAGTGGAAGCACTGGTGATGAGAATTAGTTGGTGAAGGAGTGGCCTCAGAGACGCACCCTCGCTTAATACTTTCAGTATTAGCCATCAATTTAAGTATTTTTTCAAGGAGTGCGTAAGTGTTATTGTGGCAGACATTGGTTGACTTCGTTGTGACCATTGTGTCTTTAGGCCCCACTGCAGTTTTCTCATGCACAGTCTGGTTAGCCTAGCAGGATCAGAAACCTGCATACCTTCATCTTAGTGCAGAGCCAGTAACTTAAGTGTTGCTGTCTGTCCTTGGACGCTCTCACGGAGATAGACTCTATCTTTGCTCCAACCTCTACGAAAATCAACAAAACTTTCAACCCAAGAGGTACAAGGCATTTTCCTGACTAGCAGGTTACCTCACCTTGATCATAAATGCAAAACACAGATAGACCCTCATCAAATCAGAATAAAAAGGCTATGAAGTATAAACAGAAAGGTGCAGACAAAAAATGAACTGGAAACCACTAAAAGCCAGATTCATCTGCAGTGCAATAATGCAAAAAACAGAAACATGGCCATTCCTCATAAAACAAAATCAAGAAACATAAAATCAATCATGACAGCAAAGTACAGTAATAAAAATATTTCAAAACAGATGTAAATAGAACATATAATAATTAAGAAAAATAAGGCTAAAAAACTTTACACTGCCCAAAAATCAATTAAATATTTCAAAACAGCAGACATATCAAACACACAATAATTAAAACTAATAAGAATAACAATTTCCCCATCTCCATACCTATGAACCTTTCATTTCCCGTCATCTCAATATTATAGTGGATTAGTAAAGGGGAGGCAGGAGGAACAGACAAGCTTTCTCCTCTTTCTGTCATACACACACACTCTTGCACTCAAGAACCCTTCTATCCTCTCTTCTCACTCGCCTCTTCTACTTCCTTCCTCCCGTGTCCCTCTCTCATTCCCTTCCCTGTTACTCACCCCCTCCTTCCTGTTCACTCTTCCCTCTCAGTCACTGTCTCCTTCCCATTCACTTCCTTCCCTTCCCTCTCTGTCACAACACCTATTTACTCTCTTCCCTTCCCTCCCCACCCTCATTCCCTTTCCCTTCCCTTCCCTCCCCACCATGTGATCAGTGTCCCTCTAAGGATGGGGCTGTAGTGTGAGCAGAAAGTTTTGGTTACCTTACTCTCAGCCCGATACTGTAAAACCGCGGGAGAGCGGACGAACGCCCGCTCTCCCGGTGCACGCACCGGCCCTTGGCCGGTGCGAGCGATCCAGTATGCAAATTAGGCGACGCGGTGCAAACGAGGAAAAGGAGGCGCTAGGGACACTAGCGCGTCCCTAGCGCCTCCTTTTGGCCTGGAGCGGCGGCTGTCAGTGGGTTTGACAGCCGACGCTCAATTTTGCCGGCGTTGGTTCTCGAGCCCGCTGACAGCCACGGGCTCGGAAACCGGACGCCGGCAAAATTGAGCGTCCGGTTTTCGGCCCGACAGCCGCGGGCCGAATTCAAATTTTTATTTTTATTTTTTTTACTTTTTTTTACTTTTTGGGACCTCCGACTTAATATCGCTATGATATTAAGTCGGAGGGTGCACAGAAAAGCAGTTTTTACTGCTTTTCTGTGCACTTTCCTGGCGCCGGAAGAAATTAGCGCCGACCTTTGGATCGGCGCTAATTTCTTAGAGTAAAATGTGCGGCTTGGCTGCACATTTTACTTACTGGATCCCGCGCGCATACCTAATAGGGCCATCAACATGCATTTGCATGTTGAGGGCGCTATTAGGTGCCGCGGGTGGGCCGCGTGTTTTCCTCCCCTTACTGAATAAGGGGTAAGGGAAAACACGCGTCCAGAGCAGGCTGACAGTGCGCTCCGACGGAGCACACTTTACTGTATCGAGCTGTCTGTGAGCACCACTTTCTTTGATGCAAAAAGTCTATCCATTTTATGCTCACAGCAAACCCAGTCCTTAGAGGGAATATTGGCTAAGTCCATCAATTAAATAATCATTAATCTACTAACAGCAGTTACATTAAGATGTGTATGAAAAAATATTTTCTACAAGAACATTTAAAACCACAAGTGAAATTAATAATGAGCAAACTTCTGTTTAAAGTAGAAATGAGGAAGAGAATACCATAATGTTGTAAAGGCCAGTGATAAGTACCATCATTTTCACAGTAAGAATTAAAGTTACACAAGAATTGGACCTTTAAAATACAGACAGACCTTCACCAAATACAAGATAGAAAGGCCATAAAACATAAATAGAAACATGCTAACATAAACTGTACTGGAAGCCACAAGCCTGACTGTATTATGCAGTGCAACAATGGAAAAACAAACATTATCATTCATTGAACATGAATAAAATTGTGTCAAAACATCATTCATAATAATAAATCCATACTAAAGAGAATAAATGTCAAAACAGCAGACAAACATACAATCATTTTAAGAACATGCAAAAATTCTAATATTTCACAAACATCAATAAAATATTTCAAAACATCTGATAAAACATCCAATAATGAAAAAATCTTCTATTTCCCCCAAAAAAATCAAAACAAATTTCAAAACAAAAGAAACATCAAATTACATCCAATAATTTAAACTAATATGGAGAGCAGGAAGCTTTTTATCCTTAGCTGGGATCTTTTGATTTCCATTTTCCCTGACATTGTCTTTGACCACACAAACCTTTTCTCTCTCTCACTCACAGACGCCTCTCACTCACAGACGCCTCTCACTCACAGACGCCTCTCACTCACAGACATATTAGGGGGTAGATATTTAAAGAGCGCGCATGTCCACATGCGAGCGGGACCCAGCGCTCACACGTGGATGCGCGTATTTTATAACATGCACACGTAGCTGCACGCAAGGGGGGGTGGATTTTTGCAAACCTCGCGCAGCAACATATTTTGGCCTTCCCCAGTTCCCTTCCCCTCTCCTCCCCACCTCCTAAATGCAAGTAACTTATTTCAGCTCGGGAGCCGGGAGCCGGGTCTTTGAGAACACGCCCCCCAGCCTGCCCCTTTCAGGAAGGCCCGCACTTATGCGTGTACCGGCCTTTACACGCGTGGCCAGGCCTTTTTGAAAACAGGCTCAGTGCGCAAGGCCCAGCCCAAGCACCACCTTTCTAAAATCTACCCATGTGTGCGCTTGCCCTTGAGAACCTGTTCCTCAGTTCAGACCATGTTGGGATGGGCTCCATCATGGCCCCACTGGGCTTCCTGTACCAGGGGGAGGGGAAAGCTGTGCAAATCCGCCTGCATGCAGCTTACTGGGCGCCCGCCCTTATCATTCTGGGAAAGCAGGGAGAGTAATAATTCCCACTTTAAAACAGGCGGTGCCTTTGCAGCGCTGTGCATGCCACGCCCATGCAGGGAATACATCTGGGCTGCGCTTCCAAGAAAGTATTTTTCAACAACATCCATGCCTGATCTAAACTCTTAATCTTTGCAGTTGCTCCTTTTCAACTTTTTCCTATTTTTTTTTAACATATCTTTATTAAGTCAGAATAGGTTAATACAAGAACAAGCCAAGAGCCAGAACCAAAAATCAATCTGAGAATAAACCGTAAATAAATCCGTACAACTAACATGACTTGCTGGCATTTTTACATCTTTTTTTTTAATCTCCCTTGCATACACTCCACATACACACACACCTACAAATGCAATGTGAGTTATACCTGACAAAAATAACACAATGTAACCCACATTTCCAACAGCCTCTCTATAACCAAAAATAATGATGTTGTATGAAGTTCCCCCTTCCACAATAATTCAGAGTGGCTAGATTCCTCATCTCTAATTTCCATTGCTGATAATTTGGTAGTTTGTCTCCTTTCCACTTCAGTCAAATTAATTTTTGGGCAAGCAACAAGGACATACAAACAAAGTCTTCCCTCCCAAGGGAAGAGCAAAAGGTTGTGAAAAGAGATGCAAAAAAAATCAATAAAGGTGACTGCTCCACAAAAAAAAGCAAAATAAAACTGCAATACGATCCAAGTTATAAGAAAAATCAACCACTGACACACATCAGACACTCATAGCTTCATTCTAACCCCTCTCTCTCTAGTAATATAAATACAATGTACAACTTTAAATTGCATCTCTCTCATGGCCGCGGAAGAAAAATATCATATACAGCAGCAAATGCCGTATGAATATTGGAAATGTCCAATAAATTTCTCTAGAATGTCATTTATAATATTTTTAAAGGGCAAATTCGCCTCTAATTAATGACATACACTTTTGATACAATAAATTTGCTAAAGACATTTTTAAAGAGGGAAGTGGAATGTTTCATAAAACTTTCAATGCATTACTGGTTTGTAATGCTATGATTACTTTTTTCATGAACTTTCCACCTCTGACCTTGAGAATCTTTTTTCTGTGAATGAAATGTGCGCTGTGAATTTTAAGATCATAATATGTTAGAGTGTGAGATGATCTTATTTATCTTCATAAATACTTTTCTATTTAATGTCCATATCACCAACACAATACCGACTTATAATCTATCCAATTTGTAATCCACCCGACAAGGCCTTGTTTCTGACCGTCACAGGTCTTTCCTCAGGGAATGTCCACTATATTTATAAATTGTCGGAATTACTTATCTTGAAATTGTAGTTTTCTGCTATGGCATCTTTTTGAACCGTCATCAGACTGTGGTTTCCCGAAGAGTGCAGCGTTGTATAAGACTACTGTTTGAGTGTTTGGAGAGTGGAAGATACACGCTGTTAAAAATGATGGAATGATTGAAGCATGATTTGCTCATATATTTAAAAAAAAATTATTTCGACTTGTAATTTAGAGTGTTGGGGACAACATCATCAAACGGAAGTTAACATTGATCCAGAAAGACGCCAACAGTAGTCTTATACAACGCTGCACTCTTCGGGAAACCACAGTCTGATGACGGTTCAAAAAGATGCCATAGCAGAAAACTACAATTTCAAGATAAGTAATTCCGACGATTTATAAATATAGTGGACATCCCCTGAGGAAAGACCTGTAACGGTCAGAAACAAGGCCTTGTCGGGTGGATTACAAATTGGATAGATTATAAGTCGGTATTGTGTTGGTGATATGGACATTAAATAGAAAAGTATTTATGAAGATAAATAAGATCATCTCACACTCTAACATATTATGATCTTAAAATTCACAGCGCACATTTCATTCACAGAAAAAAGATTCTCAAGGTCGGAGGTGGAAAGTTCATGATTAAAAAGTAATCATAGCATTACAAACCAGTAATGCATTGAAAGTTTTATGAAACATTCCACTTGCCTCTTTAAAAATGTCTTTAGCAAATTTATTGTATCAAAAGTGTATGTCATTAATTAGAGGCGAATTTGCCCTTTAAAAATATTATAAATGACATTCTAGAGAAATTTATTGGACATTTTTCATGAGTTGGAAGTGATTTGTAGAGAACGTGTCCATTAAAAATTTTTTGGTGCATAGGATATTTTGGTATGAATATGGGAGGCATCCAAGGTACAAATGTAGCCAATTTTATCTAGGTGTGCCTTTCCATCAGGTCAAGAAGCAACTCATGCCACACAGCCAACTGATTGTGGTATCCTTCAAGTACTCCCCTTATTGGCGTATAAAGAAACACCATAAAAGGCAGAGTTTGGTAATTCCCATTCTTCTTTCAGTTCTTTTTTTTTTGTTATTAAAGGTTTTTATTGAAACAACAGCAATAGAAAACCTACATACCAGACCAATCAAACAGTGATGAAGGTACACATAAGGAACATTATAAATCCGCATTCAAATCCGAAAAGAACTGTAGGTGAAACAGTAGAGAATGTCAAAACCAAGTTGTTTACATTAAATGAATATATCACCCCCCCCCACCCCCCCTAGCTTCACAATTTCAGAAAAAAAGTAGAAGAGCAGAGCGTAGATGGTATCACACAGCAGCAAAATTAGTAACCTATGGAGTTAGTCCCACAAGAAATATGTAAGATTCGAGGCTTCCACCACAGACATAATATTTAAGGCGAAATACCCACTGGAACACTGGAAAGCCATTTTTGGTATGGGCGCCATATGGATGTAAAACGGGAGACTGTCTTATTTTTGAATGCTGTAATTTTGCATAAGAAATAAATTTTCCGCACTCTATGTTGAATGTCCTCTATCTTGGGAATTCTGGTATCTTTCCATAAACGTGCTATCTCACAACGACTGGCAGTAGAGATATATTGAACTAACTGATTAGAATCCCGCGAAAGCCCTGTGGGTGCCAAACCCAGCAACGCCTGAGCAGGGGTAAGAAATGGCAGCCCCGGAAAAAGACATCTCAACCATTGAGATACCTGTCTCCAGACCAACCTGACCCGGGAACAGGTCCACCACATATGATAGAACGTGCCCTCCTCCATACAACCTCGCCAGCAAGAATCCGGGTATAAAGGCAGGAATTTATGTAATTGTGATGGACACTTATACCAGCGGTATAACAGCTTATACGAGTTTTCAATAAGAGAGGCAGCAATATGGCCCCTGCCCACCCTTTGAAAAATCGACCGCCAGAGCTGAGGAGTCCAACTGACCTGGAGGTCGGACTCCCACGCCTTCTGAAACGTATAAAGAGGAGGATCCTGCACCAAGAACAATTGATAGAGCCTAGATAGCAGTTTAGTACAACTATGAGCCCTCTCACACAGTTTCTCAAAAGCAGAAGGTTCCTGTGCAAGTGAAAAACAAAGCATGGTAGCCTTGGCAAAATGTGCCAATTGCAAATAGGGGAACAGAGCCGACTCGGGTAAGTCATAGGCTCGCTGAAGGTCGGCAAAAGGGCGTAAAGCCTTAGAGCCCCAAACATGTCCCCACGTCTGGACGCCCCGTCTCTGCCAATCTGCAAAATTCGAGCTCTCATAGCCCGGACGGAAGGCTTTATTATAGTATAAGTGGGTGCTAGCATGGTATGCCCTATTTCCCACCAGGGTTGAGCTATAACGATGCCATAGATGAAGCAGCATGAGTGTAGAGGGAGGTAACACGGCCCCCGTATGTACCGTCCAGGTATGCTTAGGTTGCCAGATAAGGCTGCCAATCGGAACAGAGCCTAATAGCTCCTGATTTATAAGAACCCAGTGCTTCTGCCTACGGGATGACTGTAAATCGATCAGTTTCTTAAACTGAGCAGCACGGTAGTATCGGATAAGATCCGGGACTCCCAGGCCACCTCTACATTTTGGTTGTGTAAGTACTCTATATGCTACCCGGGGTCGCCTACCAGCCCAAATAAAAGCCATACACCGCCGCTGCCATTGTTTTAACATGGACATTGGGACCAACACAGGGAGAGTCTGGAAAAGATATAACAATTTTGGAAGGACATTCATTTTAAAGACAGCCATTCTACCCAGCCAGGATATCTGGTAGCGACTCCCACTCTTCCAGATCCTTTGCTAATTAGATCCACAGCGGGGCGTAATTAATGGTAAGCAGATCTTGCGTTGCACTAAGCTGAATGCCCAGATATTTAATTTGAGTTTTGGCCCATTTGAAGGGGAACAGCTCTTGAAGAAAATGGACCATACGGGAATGCAGATTAATGTTAAGAACCTCTGATTTTTCCCAATTGACGGCAAAACCAGAGACCCGGCCCAAACGCCTCCAGCTCAGCAATGACAGAGTCGAGGGAGTTGACAGGTTCGGAAAGGGTAAACAAAACATCATCGGCATATAGGGATATTTTAGGGGACAGGCCGCCCATAGGTATCCAGCAATGTCAGCCATTGCCACGGATGGAGATAGCAAACGGTTCAAGAAATAAAGCAAAAAGGAGTGGGGATAGCGGGCAGCCCTGTCGAGTTCCCCTGCCCACCTCAAAAGGAGCTGAATAGCTGCCATTGATCTTTAAACATGCCCTGGGGGAATGATAAAGCTGACCCAACCACTGTAGATAAAGAAGCCAAACCCCATGTGTTCCAAAGTCTGAAAAAGATACGGCCAGTGTACCCGGTCAAATGCCTTTTCAGCATCGATCGACAAAGCCACCGCCGGTATCCTATGTGTTTGGGCAATACCAGATAATGTCCAGATTTTGTGAACATTATCCGCGGTAGTCCTCCCCCGGAATGAAGCCAGCCTGATCCATCTCCCACCAATTGAGAAATAAAACAATTCAAACGATTCGCCAAAATTTTGGCCAATAATTTAAACATCTATATTCAATAAAGAAATAGGCCGATAAGAACCGCAAACAGATGGGTCCCGGTCGGGCTTAAGTAATAGTGTAATCCCCGCCAAATTAGTCCTGAGCAGGCAAGGTCGCCCCCAGTTTCAGGGAATTAAAAAACTTCAACAGAAGAGGTGTAAGGGCCGTAGCAAGTAATTTATAAAACCGGGGGGTAAATCCATCAAGGCCCGGGGATTTCCCCAATTTAAGGAATCGATAGCTTCCTGAAGTTCCACTTCAGTAATGTCCCTATCCAAAAATTGCCGCTGGGCCGCCGTCAGTGTAGGGAGGGGAAGCTGAGACAAGTATGCCCTCAATCGAAGCAGCCTGTATATCAGTGTCCCCACGATATAGAGTGGAATAGAATCTATGAAAGCAGCTCCTAATGGAGGCATTATCAGTAAGGAGCCCCCCAGAGGGATCCTTAATTTTTAAAATGGTGGCGTGCGCCCTGCTTCCGTTTGAGACTGTGGGCTAAGTAACGTCCGGCCTTATTCCCACCCTCAAAGAACCGCTGTTGGGCTAATTCCAATTGATAAGCAATGCGTGCCGAATCCAATGCCACAATCTTATCCCGCAATTCCTGAATGGATCCCCTCATCGTGTAACCTGCTCCGTCCCTCATATGAGCCCGCTCCAATTTAGACGAGGGCCATCAATAGCGTCTGACGCTCACGCTCCCTCTGACGTTTAACAAACGAAGCTCTCGCAAGACAGGATCCCCGCAAGACACACTTTAAAGCCTCCCATAGAGACCCAGCCCCCACTTCCCCCAGTATCATTATGAAGGATAAATTCACGAATTTCCCGAACCAATTGCTTCTGAAAGGTATCATCTTCCAGTAGGGAGTCATTCAGTCGCCAAAAACGCTGACCTTCTTTCAGTTCTTGAAAAGAAAATGTTTTCTATCAGTATCTACTATTTGATCCAATGTATAAAAATTGATGTTCCCAACCGCGTCGGAAAATCCATTATTACCTGATAAAGTTAAAAAAGTAGAAACAATATCACTTCTACCCAACCGTGATCACCACCATTTCCATGCCCTTTGTATGTCCCTCAGCCAAAAAAAAATCTTAACTCTAAAGCCCATTTAGATTTGGGAATATGTAATAAATTTATAGGTTTGTAGGGAAATATTTCTTTTTTTGTTTTTGTAATTAATTTTTTATTGAACATATATTAACATGATAACAATGTATATATATATGCAGGAATATAACTCCACCATTGCTAATGAAACATTAATGTACACAATCTAATAAAGAGTGATTAAAAATGGAACACAAAATAAAGTCTATGTGCCATCTTTTCCAGGCTGCTGGGTAATCACGGCCGTGGTGGAATGCGGTTTAGCTTTCCATTGTAAATATGGATTCCACACCTGTGAGAATCGGGGGAGTGTGTGGTGTTTACGAGCGGTAATCTGATATAACTCACACATCGTGTCCAATTTTAGAAGCAATACCTCTACAGGTAGCACCCCTACTTGCTTCCATGCTGCAGCTAGTATACACCTTGTTTACCAACAAGCCCTCACTCCGTGATCCCTCAATAGGAGCATTCAGAAGCACCTGCTCCGGTGTAAGCTGAATGTATGAAAGACATTGTTCCACAGTCGACCCACCTTAGGGCATTCCCACCACAAATGGACATAGGTCCCTCTTTGGCCACAACCCTTCCAACATAAGTCATCCTGGCTTAGATTAGCCCTATATAATCTCATCCAGGAAGCCATCAAGAGCGGGGCAAAGGAAGTCTTTCTTTCACCAGAGGAAGTTCTTTCCTTCATCTCCTCACTCCCATCAATACCATCAGGGCTCTCGCGGCCATCTATGGCAGCAGAGAGCCCCCAAACCCCAGCCAGCTCCACAGTCCAACTCCGGAGTTGGGGTTTTGACTGAGCCATAAGGAACGTAAGCCAGTTGCTTGTACCTGGGACAATGGACCCTCCAATTGGGGGCAGGCTGCAGTTCTTTGCAAACCAGTGGCCCAGTGTAACCTCGGACCAGTGGGTTCTATCCATCATCTGCCAAACATGCATCTCAACCTTCAAAAAAAGACTAAAGACATGGATATTCATACAAGCATTCCCGGACTCAAACTGATATATCTCATCCTCACCAATCCTTATCTCCAACTACACCATGATTAACCATCTCCATTATTGTTTACATGTTTGAATTAATAACCTGTCCTTTCTCTTCTTTCTCTGCCAAGTTCCAATCTCCCTGTTATATGTAACTGCATTTTCCGCACCATTGTTTTTTAGTTATGTTTACGATGCACCCCTGTTTTATGTGAACCAGCATGATGGGACTTGCGTTCTCGAATGCCGGTATATAAAAAAAACCCAAATAAATAAATCTGCCAAGGGTACCAATGAATCTAATGGGTGTCCCACAAATTGCCCTCCGTGCCCATACTGGGGGCCGGTAGCACATCAGGAAGTACTACAAGTGAGCTTTCCTCCCTCTTAACGGCCCAAAGCGGTCAAAGCCCATACCACCAGAGCAAAGAGGGTGGGATTCTGGTCCAGGTATTTCCTGATTCAAAAGAGAACAGGATGACTCCGTCCCATCCTAGACCTAAGAGCCTAGAACAAGTTTCTAAAAAGAGAAGTTCAAGATGGTCGCCTGGGCACCTTAATCCCCCTTTTGCAAAAAGGGGACTGGTTATGCTTCCTCGACCTAAAGCATACATACACTCATATCGAAATCTTCCCCAGTCTCAGGAAGTATCTCTGATTTGTGGTGGGATTACAGCACTTCCAGTACCAGGTGTTACTGTTCAGGCTTGTGTCTGCCCGATGGGTCTTCACAAGATGCCTGGCCTCAGTGGCGGCGCACCTCCATAGACTGGGAGTGCATGTCTTCCTATATCTGGTTGATTGGCTGATTAAGAGCACATCAAGCAGGAGCTGTCAAGTCCATGCACTTGACCATTCAGGTGTTGGAGTCAATTCCGAAGTCCCATCTCAGCCTGTCACCTCAATTGTACTTCATAAGAGCCCCGCTAGATATGGCTCAGGCCAAGGCCTTTCTACCTCGCCAGAGGACCGTTGTTGTGACGACCATTGTGGTAGAGATTCAACAGAACATCAAAAGAAGGGGATGTCACTGGTAAAATTAATTAATTTTATTCATTTTGACCAGTGACACCCTCTTCTTTTGATGTGTGTTTACAGTGTGTGAGGGGTTCTGGAATAAGCTGGGTTTTAAGGGAGAGACAGCAGGTGTCGGCCTGGCATGTGTTGAGGCTGTTGGGCCATATGGCCACAATCATCCATGTAACACCCTTGGCACGTTTACACATGCGCAGAACAAAACGGACCCTGAAGGTCACAGTGGTGCCAGCCTTCAGGATTGCATCCGAGTCACCCCATCTCTCCGGGACTCACTTTCAATTAAATATCATTCGCCTTAATTCAAATTTCCAAATTAAAAACCAGGTGAAAAGTCTTAGTCTCATGCTAGATAGCACACTATCTTTTAAACCTCATGTTAAACATAGAAACATAGAAATGACGGCAGAAGAAGACCAAACGGCCCTTCCAGTCTGTCCAGCAAGTTTCGCACTTTTTTTTTTTCTCATACTTATCTGTTACTCTTGGCTCTTAGTAACCTTTTGGTTCTCTATCCCTTCATGTTATCAAGCAGGGTTTCTTTAGGTTGCACGTTCTTGTTGGCCTGAAAAAAACTGTTGCATGTGCCAGAATTTCATACTGTATTGCAAGCCTCTATATTTCCCATTCTCAATTACTATAACAGTTTTTACACTGGTCTTCCCTCCTCAACATTGTGCCCCGTACAATTATTATTAAATTCAGTGGCTCGTCTCATCCCTTTCTTGAGGCATTTTGACCATATAACTCCGGCCTTAATTGACCTACACTGGCTTTCGATCCACGAAAGGATTAAGAATTAAAGTACATAAGAACATAAGAAATTGCCATGCTGGGTCAGACCAAGGGTCCAGCAAGCCCAGCATCCTGTTTCCAACAGAGGCCAAACCAGGCCACAAGAACCTGGCAATTACCCAAACACTAAGAAGATCCCATGCTACTGATGCAATTAATAGCAGTGGCTATTCCCTAAATAAACTTGATTAATAGCCGTTAATGGACTTCTCCTCCAAGAACCTATCCAAACCTTTTTTGAACCCAGCTACACTAACTGCACTAATCACATCCTCTGGCAACAAATTCCAGAGCTTTATTGTGCATTGAGAGAAAAAAAGTTTTTCTCCGATTAGTCTTAAATGTGCTATTTGCTAACTTCATGGAATGCCCCCCTAGTCCTTCTATTATTTGAAAGTGTAAATAACCGAGTCACATCTACTCATTCAAGACCTCTCATGATCTTAAAGACCTCTATCATATCCCCCCTCAACCGTCTCTTCTCCAAGCTGAACAGCCCTAACCTCTTTAGTCTTTCCTCATAGGGAAGCTGTTCCATATCCCCTTATCATTTTGGTTGCCCTTCTCTGTACCTTCTCCATCGCAACTATATCTTTTTTGAGATGCGGCGACCAGAATTGTACACAGTCTTCAAGGTGCGGTCTTACCATGGAGCGATACAGAGGCATTATGATATTTCCGTTTTATTAACCATTCCTTCCTAATAATTCCTAACATTCTGTTTGCTTTTTTGACTGCTGCAGCACACTGAGCCGACGATTTTAAAGTATTATCCACTATGATGCCTAGATCTTTTTCCTGGGTGGTAGTTCCTAATATGGAACCTAACATTGTGTAACTACAGCAAGGGTTATTTTTCCCTATGTGCAACACCTTGCACTTCTCCACATTAAATTTCATCTGCCATTTGGATGCCCAATTTTCCAGTCTCACAAGGTCTTCCTGCAATTTATCACAATCTGCTTGTGATTTAACTACTCTGAACAATTTTGTATCATCCGCAAATTTGATTATCTCACTCGTCGTATTTCTTTCCAGATCATTTATATATATATTGAAAAGCACCGGTCCAAGTACAGATCCCTGAGGCACTCCACTGTTTACCCTTTTCCACTGAGAAAATTGACCATTTAATCCTACTCTCTGTTGCCTGTCTACTGCATGGAGCGGCAGTAGCCACAGAGGCATTCACGGAGCGGGATTCCAGTGGCCAGTGGTCGGTGTTCCACCTTCACGGAGCGGAAGGATGGAGGGCTGCCATCTCCCAAATAATAAAAAAAAAAAACAGGGGAGGGTAAGAGTATGTAAAATTACCGGTGAGGTCATAGGCTACAGGTATTGCCAATTATTAGGCTTGTTCAATATTTGTTTAATGTGGCTCGCGGAAATGGGGGCTACTACCTGGAGATAATGCCCTTGTTCAGTGTACATACACACGGTTGTGACTCCATCATTGCTCTGGGCTTCAACGGCAAGAGGTAATGTAGAAGAAAAAAAAAATTGTATTCACAGGGAAGCGAGGTGTAGCTGGGCAGATACTTTACTTTCAATGCATGTCCAGCGTAGCTCTCTGCTTCAGCGGCGGGGGAGAGGTCTGATACTTCTCGTTCAACACATAGCTCTCTGCTTCCACGGCAGGGGGAATGAGGAAGGGAGGATCTGTATGTGGATTGCATAGTCTGGGTGGACAGGGGCAGGGGTGTGGCCTGCTTATTGCGGCGGTTACTACCCCTGATTGAGCTGGATATTCGCTTGGTGCAGTTCCGGCGCTGCTCTCTGCATTGATGGTGGGGTGGAGGAGAAATGGAACTGGAGAGTGCTGGAAACCAAGCGTGGCAAGTGTGAGAGAGAGAGGAAAGAAAAAAAAAGGAGTGCGTGGCTTGCTGGGCAGACTGGATGGGCCGTTTGGTCTTCTTCTGCCGTCATTTCTGTTTCTATTTTTTAACCAGTTTGTAATCCACGAAAGGACACTGCCTCCTATCCCATGACTTTTTAGTTTTCTTAGAAGCCTCTCATGAGGAACTTTGTCAAACGCCTTCTGAAAATCCAAATACACTACATCTACTGGTTCAATTTATCCACATGTTTATTAACCCCTTCAGAAAAATGAAGCAGATTTGTTAGGCAAGACTTCCCTTGGGTAAATCCATGTTGACTGTGTTCCATTAAATCATGTCTTTCTATATGCGCTATGATTATGATCTTTAGAATAGTTTCCACTATTTTTCCCAGCACTGAAGTCAGGCTCACTGGTCTATAGTTACCCGGATCGCCCCTGGAGCCTTTTTTAAATATTGGGGTTACATTGGCCACCCTCCAGTCTTCAGGTACAATGGATGATTTTAATGATAGGTTACAAATTTTAACTAATAGATCAGAAATTTCATTTTTTAGTTTCTTTAGTACCCTAGGATGCATACCATCCGGTCCAGGTGATTTGCTACTCTTTAGTTTGTCAATCTGGCCTACTACATCTTCCAGGTTCACAGTGATTTGGTTTAGTTCGTCTGACTTATCACCCTTGAAAACCGTCTCCGGAACTGGTATCTCCCCAACATCCTCATTAGTAAACACGGAAGCAATGTCTTCCTGCAATGGCCTTATCTTCCCTAAGAGCCCCTTTAACCCCTCGGTCATCTAATGGTCCAACCGACTCCCTCACAGGCTTCTTGCTTCAGATATATTTTAAAAGGTTTTTATTATGAGTTTTTCCCTCTATGGCCAACTTCATTTCAAATTCTCTCTTTGCCTGTCTTATCAATGTTTTACACTTAACTTGACAATGCTTATGTTTTATCCTATTTTCTTCAGATGGATCCTTCTTCCTATTTTTGAAGGATTTTTTTTTGGCTAAAATAGCCTCTTTCACCTCACCTTTTAACCATGACAGTAATCGTTTTGCCTTCCTTCCACCTTTCTTAATGTGTGGATTACATCTGGACTGCGCCTCTAGGATTGTATTTTTAAACCATGTCCAAGCCTGTTGAACACTTTTAACCTTTGCAGCTGCACCTTTCAGGTTTTTTTCTATTTTCCTCATTTTATCAATGTTTCCCTTTTGAAAGTTTAATGTTAGAGCTGTAGATTTACTTATTGTCCCCCTTCCACTTATTAGTTTAAATTTGATCATGTTATGATCACTGTTGCCAAGTGGCCCCACCACTGTTACCTGTCTCACCAAATCCTGCGTTCCCCTAAGAATTAAATCTAAAATAGCTCCCTCTCTTGTTGGTTCCTGAACCAATTGCTCCATGAAGCAGTCATTTATTACATCCAGGAACTTTATGTCTCTAGCAAGTCCTGATGTTACATTTACCCAGTCAATAACATCATACATATTCATAGATCACCTCGCACGACAAGAACAACAAGTAAACTCCAACTAGTGATTCCTTCACTTCCACATGCCAAACTGTCCTCCACAAGAAACAGAGCCATTTCCATCATTGGCCCGAAGTTATGGAATTCGTTACCTCATCACCTGACCGCTCAAGAAAACATAAAATCTTTTTAAAAAGATCTTAAAGCCTGGCTACTCAGCCAAACTCTCACAGACAGCAATCTCAGAGATTATAAAGGATAAATCCACAGATCTCTCCCTCTGTGTGTCCCTCCATCCGACATACAATCTCCCACCTATGACTAACTTTCTTTCTGACTTCCAGAATCCTTCCCTTTTTGTTCTATAGCAGATGTCCCCTACATGATTTGAACTCAGATTTTTTCTTATACCTATTTTATTGTATATCTTGATATGTTTATGCTAATGTTCTATACCAGTTTTTACAGTTTTTGCTGTTAAATTACTTTAAATGTATCAGGTTGTTGTACTTGTAAACCGGAGTGAAGGAAACTCTGCTATACCTCGGTATATAAAATATGCTAAATAAATAAATAAATAAATAGCTAAATAAATAAATATTGGGATAATTGAAATCTCCCATTATTATTGCACTGCCAAATTGGTTTGCTTCCCTGATTTCTCTTAGCATTTCATCATCTGTCTGACCATTTTGTCCAGGTGGACGGTAGTATACTCCTATCACTATACTCTTACCCAACACACATGGGATTTCTACCCATATAGATTCTACTGAGCATTTAGTCTCTTGTATGATCTTTATCCTGTTGGACTCTATACCCTCCCGGACATAAAGTGCCACACCCCCACCAAGTTGATCCTCCCTATCATTGTGATATAATTTGCACCCTGATATAGCACTGTCCCATTAGTTATCCTCCTTCCACCAGGTCTCTGTGATGCCAATTATGTCAATCTCATCATTTGCTGCTATACAGTCTAACTCTCCCATCTTACTTCTTAGACTTCTGGCATTGGCATACAGACATTTCAAAGTGTGGTTTTTGGTTTATATTAACAACCTGCTTTTCAGTTGCTAGGGATAATTCGGAAATCTTTAGCTTCGGTGATTTTTTACATATAGGCACATGGACTATGTTTGCTTTTATTGGAACTTCTCTGTTGGGATGGCCTAACTCTCCTGTTTCATTAGTATCCTTCAAGGATACATTTCTCCGAACCATGCACTGCTGAGTGACTGTCGGCTTTCCCCCTTGTTCTAGTTTAAAAGCTGATCTATCTCCTTTTTGAAAGTTAGTGCCAGCAGCTTGGTTCCACTCTGGTTAAGATGGAGCCCATCCTTTCGGAAAAGTCTCCCCCTTCCCCAAAGGTTTCCCCAGTTCCTTACAAAACTGAATCTCTCTTCCCTGCACCATCGTCTCAACCATGCATTGAGACTCCGGAGCTCTGCCTGCCTCTGGTGACCTGCACGTGGAACAGGGAGCATTTCAGAGAATGCAACCATGGAGCTCCTGGATTTTAGCTTTCTACCTAAAATCCTAAATTTGGCTTCCAGAACCTCTCTCCCAAATTTTCCTATGTCATTGGTGCCCACATGTACCACGACAGCCGGCTCCTCCCCAGCACTGTCTATAATCCTATCTAGGTGACGTGTGAGGTCTGCCACCTTCGCACCAGGCAGACAAGTTACCAGGCGATCCTCATGCCCACCAGCCACCCAGCTATCTACATTTCTAATAATTGAATCACCAACTATGATGGCCGGCCTAACCCTTCCCTCCTGGGCAGTAGCCCTGGGAGATATCCTCGGTGCGAGAGGACAATACATTACCTGGAGAGCAGGTCCTTGCTACAGGATCACTTCCTGCTACACCAGGGTGATGTTCTCCTACTGGGAGACCTTTCTGATCCAAGGCAGCACTGGGGCTGCCAGACTGGATTTGGGATTTGGCTACTATGTCCCTGAAGGTCTCATCAATGTACCTCTGTCTGCCTTAGCTCCTCCCAGTTTGCTACTCTAGCCTCCAGAGATCGGATTCGTTCTCTGAGAGCCAGGAGCTCTTTGCACCGAGTGCACACATACAATCTCTCACCAGCAGGTAAAAAATCATACATGTGACACTCAATGCAAAAGACTGGAAAGCCCCCCTCTTGCTGCTGGACTGCTGCCTTCATCTTAGTTTTATTGAGTTCCTAGTTAAGTTTAGGATATTAAGGAAGTTGGAATGAGAGTACTTTAAATTTACAGGTGAATTTACTAAATTATCAGCTAGTGTCCTACAAAGGGATGATTAAACTTTCAATAAGGGCTGGTACAATAGTATGATTTAGATAAAACCCTGATTGATTTTTATGAGAAAGTGTCTCTTGCCTAGAAACCAAGGGTTGAGTGGGTGGGAAAGACAGACACTAGAATTAACTATCTCTGGCTTGCTTATTACCTCAGACACACAGAAACGCTAGAGAATATATCCCTTAATTTCACCTTTCACCAAACTTTTGTAAGTCCAAAGATTTCCTAAAGCTTTACTTACCAGTCCTCTTTAACCACCATTAACTTGATCTTCACTCAGTTAATTGAAGGGTTTGAGATTCGCGCGCCTAATGGTGCACACTTCCGGTCCTCTTCTACTGCAAAGGGTGTGGGGCCTCTGGAAGCTGGGGCTGTGAAATTCAATCCCTGGATCGCTTGCAGTGACCTCTGGACTCCTCTCCCAGGGGATGCTGGGAGCAGTATGCAGATGAGCCTTCTGGTCCTCTTCTACTGCAAAGGGTGCAGGGCCTCTGGAAGCTGGGGCTGTGGAATTAAATTCCTGGATCGCTTGGTGCAACCTCTGGACTCCTCTCCCGAGGGATGCTGGCAGCAGTATGCAGATGAGCCTTCCAGTCCTCCTCTACTGCAAACCGTGCGGGGCCTCTGGAAGCTGGGGCTGTGGAATTCAATCCCTGGATCATAAGCGGTGACCTCTGGACTCCTCTCCCAGGGGATGCTGGGAGCAGTATACAGATGAGCCTTCCGGTCCTCTTCTACTGCAAAGGGTGCAGGGCCTCTGGAAGCTGGGGCTGTGGAATTCAATCCCTGGATCGTTTGCGGTGACCTCTGGACTCCTCTTCCGGGGGATGCTGGGAGCAGTATGCAGATGAGCCTTCCGGTCCTCTTCTACTGCCATGTATTTTCTATTCTTTATTTATATTGTTTTAGATTAGTTCCTTATAATAATTAAGTACCTTTTATTATGTTCATTGCCTAGGCCATTTTTTTGAGTTGGTGATTCATAAATTTAATAGATGTAAATGCATTGACCTGTGACAGGTACTTTCCAATCTGGAACAGGGAATCTAGTTTCAGAGTCTCCCCAAATTGTCTTAATCATGAATGCATCTACCCTGGGTTAAGGAGCTCATGTAGATGGGCTCGGTACCCAGGGTCTTTGGTCCACTCAGGAAGGTTCTTGTCAAATCAACTTCCTGGAGCTTTGGGTGATCAGGTATGCGCTATGGGCTTTCAGAGACCAGCTGTTCAACAAAGTTGTCCTGATCCAGACCAACAACCAGGTAGCCATGTGCTATGTCAACAAGCAGGGAGGCACAGGATTGCACCTCCTTTCTCAGGAAGCAGTCCAGATATGGTCATGGGCCCTGTCCGTCGGGATGGTGCTCAGCGCCATGAACCTGGCTGGGATGGAGAGTGGTAGTGGACAGACTGAGTCGAGCCTTTAGACCCCACAAGTTGACCCTGGACCAGAGGGTAGAGAATTGGATAATCCACCTCTGGAGGAGCCCAGACTTAGATCTGTTTGCATCCTCCTGCAACAGGAAGGTGCCTCGGTTCCTCTCCTTATGCAGGACAGAATGCAAAACAGCCTTAGAGACTCTTGCCCGTCATTGGGGCAAGGGTCTTCTGTATGTGTATCCTCCAATTCCCTTACTGGCAAAGACTTTCTTAAAGCTTCGCGAGGACAAGGACTATGATTTTCATAGCCCCTCCTTGGCCGAAACAGGTCTGGTTTCCACTCCTTCTGGAGTTCTCCATCCAGAGGCCGATCAGTCTGGGGACTTCCCCAGATCTCATCATGCAAGACCAAGGCAGGCTGCGGCATCCCAACCTCCAGGCCCTGTCACTCACAGCCTGGATGTTAAGAGGTTAATCCTGCAGCCGCCTGATCTTTCAGAGGATGTGTCTGGGGTCCTGGTGGCTTCTAGAAAGCCTTCCACTAGAAAGTCCTATGGTCTGAAGAGGAGGAGGTTTTCCGTGTAGTGTGAGCAGATGGACCTAGATCCGTTCTTCTGTCCCAAACAAAAACTGCTTTACCTACTATACCTATCAGAAGTTGGCTTAAAAACCAACTCTGTTAGAGTTAATCTTAGTGCAACTGGCGCATACCACAAAGGTGTAGATAGTACGCCCATCTCCGTACACCCTTTAGTTGTATGTTTCATGTGGGGCCTGCTTCAGTTGAAGACTCCCCTAAGGCCTCCCGCTGTGTCTTGGGATCTCAACATGATGTTAGCTCAGCTGATGAAAGCTCCTTTTGAGTCGCTGCACACCTGTGACCTGAAGTACCTGACCTGGAAGGTCATATTTTTGGTGGCTGTCACTTCAGCATGCAGGGTCAGCAAGCTCCAGGCCTTAGTGACTTATCCACCTTATACTAAGTTCTATCATGCCAGGGTGGACTTACATATGCACCCTAAGTTCCTGCTTAAGGTGGTGACGGATTTCCATCTTAACCAGTCAATTGTCCTGCCAACATTCTTTCCCAGGCCCCATTCACACCAAAGCAAATGAGCGCTGCACTGCACCATTTAAACTGCAGGTGAGCCTTAGCCTTCTACCTGCAGTGGACAGAAGCCCATAGGCAGTCCACCCAACTTTTTGTTTGTTTTGACAGGAATAGGTTGGGCATTGCCATTGCCAAACAGACAATATCCAATTGACTAGCACATTGCATCTCCTTCTGTTATGCCCATGCAGGACTGCATCTTGGGGGTCATGTCAAGGCTCATTCTGTCAGAGCCATGGCAGCATCGGTGGCCCACTTGTGAAAAGTTCCCATGGAGGAGAGCCACAAGGCTGCGACATGATGTTCTCTCCACACATTCACATCCCACTACTATCTGGATAGGGATGGCTGACACAACAGTAGGTTCGGAACTAAAAAATGAAATTTCTGGTCTATTAGTTAAAATTTGTAACCTATCATTAAAATCATCCATTGTACCTGAAGACTGGAGGGTGGCCAATGTAATCTCAATATTTAAAAAAGGCTCCAGGAGCACTCAGAGAAACTATACACCAGTGAGCTTGACTTCAGTGCCAGTAAAAATAGTGGAAACTATTCTCAAGATCAAAATCGTAGAGCATATAGAAACATGGTTTAATGGAACAAAGTCAGCATGGCTTTACCCAAGGCAAGTCTTGCCTCACAAATCTGCTTCACTTTTTTTGAAGGCATTAATAAACATGTGGATAAAGGTGAACCGGTAGATATAGTATACTTGGATTTTCAGAAGGCGTTTGACAAAGTCCCTCCTGAGAGGCTTCTAAGAAAACTAAAAAGTCATGGGATAGGAGGCGATGTCCTTTCGTGGATTACAAACTGGTTAAAAGAGAGGAAACAGGAGCTTCCGGGGGCGTGATCAAGATGGCGGCAGCAGTGAGACATGTTTAAGATTGTGATGGCTGTGTTTTTGAAATATTTCTAAAAAAATGAATTGTTATGCCAGCTAAAAGAAAGGGAAAAGTGAGGGTCTACCCTTCTGAGGCTTTACCCTTTCCAACGCAACTTGAAATCACCAAATTCATGTCAGTACCTGGAGTAACCCCGGCGTCCAAGGATCCTGATGTGCCAAGCAGTGTGGGAGGCCCGCCTGACCTGACAGAGGAGGTATCACTGAGCCAAGAGCCTAGGAGGCCACCAGCGCAGAGAGAAGGCGGGGAAAGCTTCGAGGAAGGAACAGGAAGTGATCTCACTTCTGTCCTGAGAACCGGAGCAGGAGGAGGATCAGCGGGGGATCCAGGAGTGCTGCTGCGAGTTTGGAGGCGAGCGGAGGAGAGCCATCGAACGTGAATCGTTCCATCTGAGAGAGTGCCGAAGTACCCGGAGCCCTATTCGCAGCAAGTACAAGCCAGCTTGTGGCCCCCTTACCCGCCCGTCTGTTGTGACCCTAGACAACATATGGGATATGATGGCTGGGTTAGCTTCTGAAGTGAGGAGAATGAGTGTGAAAACTGAACAAACAACTTTGAAACAGCAGCAAGACTTAGACGATACTCAGCGGGAGGTGAAAAAGATAACGGACAGACTCTGTGATTTGGAAATAAAAGACAAGAAGACACAGGAATTTAAAGAGGCTGTTGTAAAAGATAAAGAGATGCTTGCTAGGCGTTTATAAATATTAGAAAATAATGCTAAAAATATGAATATTAGAATTTTAAATTTTTCAAGAGTAATAGAGGAAACTCCTTTTGTCACTCTAAAAAGGTTTTTCACAGAAGGTCTGGGTTTTGCAAACGAGGAGACTCCTATTATTAACACCTGTACTTTTTACCTAGATCTAGAAATGGGAATAGAGAGACCAATGAGTTGTTACAAAACAATTTAACAAATTTTCTTGAAGATTCAAATATGGTTGTGATGGACAAGGGTACACTCTTGGTCTCTCTACTTTCTACCTATGAAGTTAATAAAGTAATGAAAACATATTTCAGGAAATTTCCTGTAAAATTCTTGGATATTACTATAAAAAGTTTTCCAGATTTGGCTTTGGCCACCCAATTAAGACGAAAGAAATTTCTTACATTCCGCCAAGAAGTGATAGATATGGGTTTTACATTCTTGTTACGTTTCCCCTGCAAGTGCATGGTGAAAAAAAGAGATGAATGTTATATCTTCTTCTCTCCAGATCAGTTAAAAACATTTATAGATTCAAAAAACCCAGTACATCAACCCCTGTGCTGTGAATAAAGAGAGATTCCAGGTTTCCTGTACCACCCATCCTTGTTCCTTTTCTTTTTCTCTTCTTGGAAGAAATATGTAATACTCCCTTAATTCTCCCCCCAGAACTAGAATGATCGTTGCTTTAAACATGGTAATTCGTTGTTAAAGAGATGAAAGATAACAATTTCTTTTGGTAATGTAATGTTTGCTCTCTCAGATTTTGTTTTTTTTATTTAAAAAAAAGTGTTTTACTTTGTTTTTCTTAAGGAATTACCTGATATTTCTGCTACAAACGTTTTGTTTGATTTATAAAATTTAAAAGCTGATAAAGAATTAAAAAAAAAAAAAAAAAGACAGGAAACAGAGAGTAGGATTAAATGGGCAATTTTCTCAGTGGAAAAGGGTAAACAGTGGAGTGCCTCAGGGATCTGTACTTGGACCGGTGCTTTTCAATATATTTATAAATGATCTGGAAAGGAAGACGACGAGGAAGGTTATCAAATTTGCGGATGATACAAAATTATTCAGAGTAGTTAAATCATAAGCAGACTGTGATACATTACAGGAGGACCTTGCAAGACTGGAAGATTGGGCATCCAAATGGCAGATGAAATGTAATGTGGACAAGTGCAAGGTGTTGCATATAGGGAAAAATAACCCTTGCTGCAGTTACACAATGTTAGGTTCCATATTAGGAGCTACCACCCAGGAAAAAGAACTAGGCATCATAGTGGATAATACTTTGAAATCATCGACTCAGTGGTAGAGGTCTTTAAGATCATAAGAGGTCTTGAACGAGTAGATGTGAATCGGTTATTTACACTTTTGGATAATAGGACTAGGGGGCATTCCATGAAGTTAGCAAGTAGCACATTTAAGACTAATCGGAGAAAATTCTTTTTCACTCAACGCACAATTAAGCTCTGGAATTTGTTACCAGAGGAATTGGTTAGTGCAGTTAATGTAGCTGGGTTCAAAAAAGGTTTGGATAAGTTCTTGGTGGAGAAGTCCATTAACTTCCATTAATCAAGTTGAGTTAGGGAATAGCCACTGCTATTAATTGCATCAGTAGCATGGGATCTTCTTGGTGTTTGGGTAATTGCCAGATTCTTATGGCCTATTTTGGCCTCTGTTGGAAATAGGATGCTGGGCTTGAGGGACCCTTGGTCTGACCCAGCATGGCAATTTCTTATGTTCAGCCAGCCTGTCCTCCAGAACCTGTTTGAAGTGTAGAACCCAACTCTGCCAACCTAGGGCCCGTTATTTGGGTTCAGTCTGTCTCCCCTTCTGTTACTAAGAGCACAGGTGTTGCTGTGCCCGTTGGCATCTAGTTAGGTGTCTGTTTCCCCCCTTTTCTGGTGGGGAGCAGTCTATAACTAGGGATTCACCCATGTGTGAGTACTATCATCCTGCTTGTCCTCAGAGAAAGCAGAATTGGTTACCTGTAAGATTTGTTCTCCAAGGCAGCAGGATGTTATTCCTTATGAAACCCATCTGCCACCTTGCAGATTTGGGTTTCTCCCTTTTTTATTTTATTGTAATGCTGAGTTACGAGACTGAAGAGGGATCTTGAGTGGATGCGTGGTATAGGGCATGTTGGGCATGCTCAGGGTGCCTAGTCAAAGTTTCTGGAAACTTAGACACAAGTTTTCTGCGTCGGGCTCCATCTGATGTCAGCCACATGTGAAGACTAACATCCTGCTGTCCTCGGAGAATACCTGTTACAGGTAAGTAACTCTGCTTTATATTGTCCATATGAAGCTGGTGAAATATTCTTTGTGGGACATGGAATATCTCTCAAGTAATTTTCTGCAGATATTGGGTAGCTCTGGAGTTGGGTTTCTAAGGTGGGGGATTCCTCAATCCAAATCAGAATAACTTGATATCTTTACCTTAAAGAATGCTGCTATGGCTAAATTAAAGGTATAGTTATTAAGAACATAAGAACATGCCATGCTGGGTCAGACCAAGGGTCCATCAAGCCCAGCATCCTGTTTCCAACAGTGGCCAATCCAGGCCACAAGAACCTGGCAATTACCCAAACACTAAGAAGATCCCATGCTACTGATGCAATTAATAGCAGTGGCTATTCCCTAAGTAAAATTGATTAATAGCCATTAATGGACTTCTCCTCCAAGAACTTATCCAAACCTTTTTTAAACACAGCTATACTAACTGCACTAACCACATCCTCTGGCAACAAATTCCAGTTTAATTGTGCATTGAGTAAAAATGAATATTCTCCGATTAGTTTTAAATGTGCCCCATGCTAACTTCATGGAGTGCCCCCTAGTCCTTCTATTATTCGAAAGACTAAATAACCGATTCACATCTACTCGTTCTAGATAAAGTTCACTTACCTCTAAAAAGGAACATTTTAAACATTTACTTAAGAAAGAAAAAGCTGGGGTTTTTTGTTTTTTTAAAAAGGAAATGCATTTCAGCAATGAGAAATATAAGAAATTCAGTTGACTGGGTAGGACCATGTTCTAATGCGTAGGCAGAATGAGGTAATGATTCTGAAGCATAAGGACTTGCTCTTTACCATGGAGAAACGCTTGCTATGTTAGTGGTTTGCTGAAACAAACGTTTTCTGCTGGGTAACAAATATTCCCAAATGTTTACAATCCTGTGTTTTTCTCTAAGTTCGTGGCACTTCCTAGTCAGTTTCCAGATCATAGCAGCATACTGGGAGGAGAATTGTACATCCTGCTCTGAATGTAAAACCTGCAAGACCTAAGAGAATCCCGAAGATGATAATGCGCACAAGCCCATATTCTTGCTCCTATGGACTTGTGCACTCATCCACGTGTATTTTATATTGTGCGTGCACATTGTGCACACAATGTAAAATATGCACAATTTTAATGTTTACGTGTGCGGACATTTGCTTACATGTGCGCAATTTTGCTTGCACACCACGTGACGGGCAACGTCTGGTTCTTCTGGAGTGGGTTTATTCAGCTATGCCACCACCAGCAGGGCCGCCCGACATCCCTAGTGGTGAAAGATGAGGGAAACCAGCGGAACCTGCACCACAACTCGGTCTGGTGCCTCCTTAGACGCTTAACTGCAGAGCTTCTGACCTATGTAGGGTAAGCAGAATGTGGGTAATGGGAGTGGAGGCAGGTCAGGGTGTTCAAGTGCGGTTACTGGGGGGAGCTCTAGGGGTTTGCAGTAGGGCTGGGGCCAATGCAAGAGGCAGTAGATATGTCTGGATTCAGTAAGAAATGTGCATGATCTAGTTCAGCGATTCTGAACCAGTGTGTTGCGGCTCCTGGTGTCCCACTGCCCCAGTTGTGCTTCTCTTCTCTCTTTTTCCTGCCCCTGCAGGCCAATAGGAAGCCTCTTCCCGTCTTCATGCCAGTGGGCGTAGGAAGAAGGGAGGAAGCCTCTGATTGGCTGGTGGGGCAGGAAGAAGGGGCAACGTGTAGCCTGGGGATGGGGTGATTTGAGGGGGGCTAGGAGGAGTGGTCTGTCCAGGCAGCAAAGAAGCGCGACCCTGACGAAGCAAGGCCACCATGGAAGCTCATCCCCGTGAAGGCGAACCAACAGGACCCCGATGAAACAAGGCTGCCACAGGAGCCCCTCCCCGTGGAGGCAAAGAGAAAGCCCAACCCCACCGAAGCAATGCCACCACGGGAGCTCATCCCTGCAGCGAAGGAAGAAGTGTGGCGATGAGGCTGGTGCATGCATGTGAGAATGGGAGCCAGGGTGCGTGGTCGAGAGCTTGTGCGTGTGGTCGAATGGGAGCCAGGGTGTGTGGTCGAATGGGAGCCAGGGTGCATGGTCGAGAGCTTGCGCACGTGGTCGAATGGGAGCCAGGGTGCGTGGTCGAGAGCTTGCGCGCATGGTCGAATGGGAGCCAGGGTGCGTGGTCGAGAGCTTACGCGCGTGGTCGAATGGGAGCCAGGGTGCGTGGTCGAGAGCTTGCGCGCGTGGTCAAATGGGAGCCAGGGTGCGTGGTCGAGAGCTTGCGCGCGTGGTCGAATGGAAGCCAGGGTGCGTGGTCGAATGGGAGCCAGGTTGCGTGGTCGAGAGCTTGTGTGCGTGGTCGAATGGGAGCCAGGGTGCGTGGTCCAGAGCTTGTGTGCATGGTTGAGAGCTTGCGTGCGTGGTCGAATGGGAGCCAGGGTGCGTGGTCAAGAGCTTGTGCGCGTGGTCGAATGGGAGCCAGGGTGCGTGGTCGAGAGCTTGTGCGCGTGGTCGAATGGGAGCCAGGGTGCGTGGTCGAGAGCTTGCGTGCGTGGTCGAATGGGAGCCAGGGCGCGTGGTCGAATGGGAGCCAGGGTGCGTGGTCAAGAGCTTGTGCGCGTGGTCGAATGGAAGCCAGGGTGCGTGGTCGAGAGCTTGCGTGCGTGGTCGAATGGGAGCCAGGGTGCGTGGTCGAGAGCTTGTGTGCATGGTCGAGAGCTTGCGTGCGTGGTCGAATGGGAGCCAGGGTGCGTGGTCGAGAGCTTGTGTGCGTGGTCGAATGGGAGCCAGGGTGCGTGGTCGAATGGGAGCCAGGGTGCGTGGTCGAGAGCTTGTGCGCGTGGTCGAATGGGAGCCAGGGTGCGTGGTCGAATGGGAGCCAGGGTGCGTGGTCGAGAGCTTGTGCGCGTGGTCGAATGGGAGCCAGGGTGCGTGGTCGAATGGGAGCTGGCCTCAGTTCTGAATAAGCTGGAGTCTCAGCATTTCTTTCTGGTTAAACATATACAGGGCATTAGTGGAGTCATGAGTGACCATGATCAAATCACTCATACTTGTTTAATTAGATGCAAATGATTAAAGTATTTTTTATATAGCAGAAGTTCTTTCCAGACAGATGTTAGGCTACTTAATGCAGAATTCAGTAGCCTATGGTGTCTGAGAATAGGCAAACCCTGAAAACATTGAATGCCCTACCCTCACCCACCCCTTATCAAATCCCCTCACTTCTTGTTGCGGTTCTGGCTGCGAGCGCCGCGACCAAACCCTTATCTCCGTGCTCCTGGACCTACTCCCGCTTTTGGAGGCCTGGTTTGGGCCCTGTTTGGTGGCGTCCCCGCGGGGGCCGCAGCGCCGGGAAGCTTCCCATGGACGCCCTGCTTCTAGGCGCAGGCGCGCCACTTGGACACTTTTCTACGCCGTTTCCTGCCAGCGGTGACCCCGCCCAGTTCCTGACTTCAGACACCATGGCCTGGATAAGCCGGCCGCAAACATTCAGTTTTGGCCTTGCAACAGGTTTACCTCCCGGTTTCCTGTTGCTCCATGCCCCGGAGTGAGCTGTCTTGCTACTCGCTCCGTTCCTGCTTTCCGGCTACAGCACCTGCCTGGTTCCAGTACCCGAGTCTTGCTACAGCTCCTGCCTGGTTCCAGTACCCAAGTCTTGCTACAGTTCCTGCCTGGTTCCAGATCCCAAGTCGTGCAACAGTTCCTGCCTGGTTCCAGTACCCGAGTCTTGCTACAGTTCCTGCCTGGTTCCAGTACCCAAGTCTTGCTACAGTTCCTGCCTGGTTCCAGATCCCAAGTCGTGCAACAGTTCCTGCCTGGTTCCAGTACCCGAGTCTTGCTACAGCACCTGCCTGGTTCCAGTACCCGAGTCTTGCTACAGCTCCTGCCTGGTTCCAGTACCCAAGTCTTGCTACAGTTCCTGCCTGGTTCCAGATCCCAAGTCGTGCAACAGTTCCTGCCTGGTTCCAGTACCCGAGTCTTGCTACAGTTCCTGCCTGGTTCCAGATCCCAAGTCTTGCTACAGTTCCTGCCTGGTTCCAGTACCCGAGTCCTGCTACAGTTCCTGCCTGGTTCCAGATCCCAAGTCTTGCTACAGTTCCTGCCTGGTTCCAGTACCCGAGTCTTGCTACAGTTCCTGCCTGGTTCCAGATCCCAAGTCTTGCTACAGTTCCTGCCTGGTTCCAGTACCCGAGTCCTGCTACAGTTCCTGCCTGGTTCCAGATCCCAAGTCTTGCTACAGTTCCTGCCTGGTTCCAGTACCCGAGTCTTGCTACAGTTCCTGCCTGGTTCCAGTACCCGAGTCTTGCTACAGCTCCTGCCTGGTTCCAGTACCCGAGTCCTGCTACAGCTCCTGCCTGGTTCCAGTACCCGAGTCCTGCTACAGCTCCTGCCTGGTTCCAGATCCCGAGTCTTGCTACAGTTCCTGCCTGGTTCCAGTACCCGAGTCCTGCTACAGTTCCTGCCTGGTTCCAGTACCCGAGTCTTGCTACAGTTCCTGCCTGGTTCCAGATCCCGAGTCTTGCTACAGTTCCTGCCTGGTTCCAGTACCCGAGTCCTGCTACAGTTCCTGCCTGGTTCCAGATCCCAAGTCTTGCTACAGTTCCTGCCTGGTTCCTGTACCCGAGTCTTGCTACAGATCCTGCCTGGTTCCTGCTTGCCAGCTACAGTTCCTGCCTGGTTCCAGATCCCAAGTCTTGCTACAGCCCCTGCCTGGTTCCAGTACCCGAGTCCTGCTACAGCACCTGCCTGATTCCAGTACCCGAGTCCTGCTACAGCTCCTGCCTGGTTCCAGTACCCGAGTCCTGCTACAGCTCCTGCCTGGTTCCAGTACCCGAGTCCTGCTACAGCACCTGCCTGGTTCCAGTACCCGAGCCCTGCTACAGCTCCTGCCTGGTTCCAGTACCCGAGTCCTGCTACAGCACCTGCCTGGTTCCAGTACCCGAGTCCTGCTACAGCACCTGCCTGGTTCCAGTACCCGAGTCCTGCTACAGCACCTGCCTGGTTCCAGTACCCGAGTCCTGCTACAGCACCTGCCTGGTTCCAGTACCCGAGTCTTGCTACAGCTCCTGCCTGGTTCCAGTACCCGAGTCTTGCTACAGCTCCTGCCTGGTTCCAGTACCCGAGTCCTGCTACAGTTCCTGCCTGGTTCCAGTACCCGAGTCTTGCTACAGATCCTGCCTGGTTCCTGCTTGCCAGCTACAGTTCCTGCCTGGTTCCAGATCCCAAGTCTTGCTACAGTCCCTGCCTGGTTCCCGTACCCGAGTCTTGCTACAGTTCCTGCCTGGTTCCAGTACCCGAGTCCTGCTACAGTTCCTGCCTGGTTCCAGTACCCGAGTCCTGCTACAGCACCTGCCTGGTTCCAGTACCCGAGTCCTGCTACAGCACCTGCCTGGTTCCAGTACCCGAGTCCTGCTACAGTCCCTGCCTGGTTCCAGTACCCGAGTCTTGCTACAGTTCCTGCCTGGTTCCAGATCCCAAGTCTTGCTACAGTTCTTGCCTGGTTCCAGTACCCGAGTCTTGCTACAGTTCCTGCCTGGTTCCAGATCCCAAGTCTTGCTACAGTTCCTGCCTGGTTCCAGTACCCGAGTCTTGCTACAGTTCCTGCCTGGATCCAGTACCCGAGTCTTGCTACAGCTCCTGCCTGGTTCCAGTACCCGAGTCCTGCTACAGCTCCTGCCTGGTTCCAGTACCCGAATCTTGCTACAGATCCTGCCTGGTTCCTGCTTGCCAGCTACAGCTCCTGCCTGGTTCCAGTACCCAAGTCCTGCTACAGTTCCTGCCTGGTTCCAGATCCCAAGTCTTGCTACAGTTCCTGCCTGGTTCCTGCTTGCCAGCTACAGTTCCTGCCTGGTTCCAGTACCCGAGTCCTGCTACAGCTCCTGCCTGGTTCCAGTACCCGAGTCCTGCTACAGTTCCTGCCTGGATCCAGTACCCGAGTCTTGCTACAGCTCCTGCCTGGTTCCAGTACCCGAGTTCTGCTACAGCTCCTGCCTGGTTCCAGTACCCGAATCTTGCTACAGATCCTGCCTGGATCCAGTACCCGAGTCCTGCTACAGCTCCTGCCTGGTTCCAGTACCCGAGTCCTGCTACAGCTCCTGCCTGGTTCCAGTACCCGAGTCCTGCTACAGTTCCTGCCTGGATCCAGTACCCGAGTCCTGCTACAGCTCCTGCCTGGTTCCAGTACCCGAGTCCTGCTACAGTTCCTGCCTGGTTCCAGTACCCGAGTCCTGCTACAGATCCTGCCTGGTTCCAGTACCCGAGTCCTGCTACAGTTCCTGCCTGGTTCCAGTACCCGAGTCCTGCTACAGCTCCTGCCTGGTTCCAGTACCCGAGTCCTGCTACAGCTCCTGCCTGGTTCCAGTACCCGAGTCCTGCTACAGTACTGACCTACTGTCCTAGTCTGGTTCCAGTTCCCAGTCCTGATCCACTACCGCCTAAGTCCCAGCGGCCAGGCCCCTAGGGGCTCCTCCCGGGGGGGGGGGGGGGGGGGGGCTTTGGCTTCCAAGGGTGAAGCCACCTAAGTCCCAGTGTTTGGGCTCCTCCCGGGGGATGCACCAGCTTCCAGGGTGAAGAGCACCTCTACGTCCTGCCTGAACATCTGCCTCCCGGTCTGCCAGTTACTAGAGACATTGACCACCTTTCCCAGTCTCCTGCAGGTCGGCCCAAGGGTCCACTAAACTGAGACTCCATAACACTTCTATTTATTTATTTGATTTATATTCTACTTTTCAGGCTGCTCCTCCACGCCCTGCAGCTTCCTGTAAGGAAAACTCAAAAGTGCTGTCCAAACTTGCTGGACGGTTGGAAAAGACCAGAGATGAGTCAGGAGCTGCATGTGTCCTACTTCAAAACTCTTCTTTCCTTTGCCCACTGAAGCCGACGATCCATTTGAGAAAACACTAACAGTACTTTCATGGGAGGATTGTGAGGGCAGTTCCACTGTCAGCAGAATATGACTTACACAGCCTCCACCAGCAACGTCCCATCACTTCACACCAAAACAAAGTGCCAGCGTGCTTTTCCAACTAGAGCTCAAAGCATTTTACTATAGGGTAGCTTAGCTGCAGCCACAATTGATTACATTACATACTAAAACACTGTATTTAGTATAAGTATTATTTTATGATTTATAATACTATTTTGTATTTCTGTATGTTGTGCATACTGCGAATGTTTATTTTTGTAAACCACCCTGACCTAAAAATATAGGAAGGATGGTGTAATAAATACAGACCCTAGCAATAGTTACAGTGCATTAAAGAATTTCAATACCTAAATAGTGCAGTACAGTGTGAATTGAGATTACAGGTTAAGGTCTATACGAAAAGGAAACTAGAGAAGTAAATATGAAAAGGTAAAGTAATGACTATGTTATGTTAAAGAATATAAAAACAAAACGATACAGATTATGAGGAAATACTGTAAAAGGTCAAAATGTAAGTTAGCTGTAGCTTGCATTCTGTGAGGACTATTTATCCTGTCAAAAAATTGTAAAATACTGGCTAGTTACCAAACAATTACTACTGCTTAGCATTTCTATAGCGCTACTCCAAGTACACAGCACTGTACAAACACATAAGAGACAGTCCCTGCTCAATGGAGCTTACAATCTAATCAAGAGCCGTGGGGAGTTTCATAGAGTAAGAATGAGGCTGAAGGAGGAGAGAGGGAGCAGGACACACTTCTGAAAGGTAGGGACTTGCAGATGGGAGCTTATCTGTAAGGTTAGCATCTCCATCCTTGGGACAGCGAGGTTACTGCCATTTCCTAGCAGAAAGACAAATCTTATTTCCCTATGCGACGATTATATTATATGTCCCTAACATATAGAGAGAGAAAACCTCTGCTTGTGGTCTCGCTTACTGCTTGCATAAACTGATGTAAGGGTAGATAAGAGGAGTCAAGGCAAGCGAGGAGCGGGCTGATGTGTGGCTATAGGATATCCTGAAAGCACAGATATAGTAAAGAATGGAGAACAAACCCAAAGGAAATATAAACGGCAAAACTTTTATCATAAAAAATACAAAACCGTAAAGAAACTATAATTCTTTTAAATAAAAAGGGGTTGGGCATTGTAGAGAAAAAGGCCCAGGGGCCTAGGGAGCGTGGGTGCAGCAGACACGTGGGGGGCCACTGGGAGGCGCTCTCATCTCCTCCCCAAGAGCCCCTGGCAGGGCAGCAGACGAGGGTGGGCGAGGTCTCCCTACCAGGCCCAGGGGGTGTCCCTCGTCATCTTCCTCCCCCTATGACAGCGATGAGGAGTAGTCGCCTGTTAAAAGAGAAGAAGAGTCTGTGATTGCACGTGCGAGTACACTGCAGGACCTCATTCTTTTTCTGGCAGAGGTGTAGGCTCCTACTTACAGGACACTGTCATGTTGGTAGTGGCACTGCCACAGAACGATTCCCTGACATACAGAAGCTCATTTTCGGCAGTGCTTTAATTGTAGGGCCTCACTTGTGTTATGGGCTCAGAGGAATTTAGTGATGGGTTGTGATCTACCTAGCAAGGCATCTAGGGCAGGAAATTCTCTGTTTCCTGTCTAAAAGACAGGAAACAGAGAGTAGGATTAAATGGACAATTTTCTCACTGGAAGGGAGTGGACAGTGGAGTGCCTCAGAGATCTGTATTGGGACCCTTACTGTTCAATATATTTATAAATGATCTGGAAAGGAATACGACGAGTGAGATAATCAAATTTGCAGATGACACAAAATTGTTCAGAGTAGTTAAATCACAAGCAGATTGTGATAAATTGCAGGAAGACCTTGTGAGACTGGAAAATTGGGCATCCAAATGGCAGATGAAATTTAATGTGGATAAGTGCAAGGTGATGCATATAGGGAAAAATAACCCATGCTATAATTACACAATGTTAGGTTCCATATTATGTGCTACTACCCAAGAAAGAGATCTAGGTGTCATAGTGAATAATACATTGAAATCATCGGCTCAGTGTGCTGCGGCAGTCAAAAAAGCAAACAAAATGTTGGGAATTATTAGAAAGGGAATGGTGAATAAAACGAAAAATGACATAATGCCTCTGTATCGCTCCATGGTGAGACCGCACCTTGAATATTGTGTACAATTCTGGTCGCCGCATCTCAAAAAAGATATAATTGCGATGGAGAAGGTACAGAGAAGGGCTACCAAAATGATAAGGGGAATGGAACAGCTCCCCTATGAGGAAAGACTAAAGAGGTTAGGACTTTTCAGCTTGGAGAAGAGACGACTGAGGGGGGATATGATAGAGGTGTTTAAAATTATGAGAGGTCTAGAACGGGTAGATGTGAATCGGTTATTTACTCTTTCGGATAGTAGAAAGACTAGGGGGCACGCCATGAAGTTAGCATGGGGCACATTTAAAACTAATCGGAGCAAGTTCTTTTTTACTCAACGCACAATTAAACTCTGGAATTTGTTGCCAGAGGATGTGGTTAGTGCAGTTAGTATAGCTGTGTTTAAAAAAGGATTGGATAGGTTCTTGGAGGAGAAGTCCATTACCTGCTATTAAGTTCACTTAGAGAATAGCCACTGCCATTAGCAATGGTTACATGGAATAGACTTAGTTTTTGGGTACTTGCCAGGTTCTTATGGCCTGGATTGGCCACTGTTGGAAACAGGATGCTGGGCTTGATGGACCCTTGGTCTGACCCAGTATGGCATTTTCTTATGTTCTTATTAGGATAGGGGCAAATACTTTCAGTGGAACTAAATTTAGGAGAGAACGTGAACACCCTGAACGGTTCCCAGATAGGCCTGAAGGTGTCTTCCAACTTACATGACAGTGACAGTGTACTGCCTGTGTCCCAAAGAAATGCCAAAAATATAAGAACATAAGAACATGCCATACTGGGTCAGACCAAGTGTCCATCAAGCCCAGCATCCTGTTTCCAACAGTGGCCAATCCAGGCCATAAGAACCTGGCAAGTACCCAAAAACTAAGTCTATTCCATGTAACCATTGCTAATGGCAGTGGCTATTCTCTAGGAGAACTTAATAGCAGGTAATGGACTTCTCCTCCAAGAACTTATCCAATCCTTTTTTAAACACAGCTATACTAACTGCACTAACCACATCCTCTGGCAACAAATTCCAGAGTTTAATTGTGCGTTGAGTAAAAAAGAACTTTCTCTGATTAGTTTTAAATGTGCCCCATGCTAACTTCATGGAGTGCCCCAGAGTCTTTCTATTATCCGAAAGAGTAAATAACCGATTCACATCTACCCGCTCTAGACCTCTCATGATTTTAAACACCTCTATCATATCCCCCCTCAGTCGTCTCTTCTCCAAGCTTGCTAACTTCATGGCGTGCCCCCTGGTCCTTCTATTATCTGAGAGAGTAAATAACCGATTTACATTCCTCTACCTTCTGCTCCACTAGTCCCGAACCTATGAATATATCCTCTCATCCAGCACTCATGAGGCAGAGTTCTGTTTTTTAATGATAGATGAGATGTCTAGAACTAATTCAGCCACTGCTCTCTGCCTCAAGCCATTGGATGGGAGTTTGGATTTCAGCTCTTATAGCAAAAAAAAAAAAAAAAAGAATGAGGATTTCTCTCAGAGATTCAGCCTTCTTACTATTGTTGAAGTGCTGAGAAATTTGGGCCATGTTGCTCCTGCGGTGCAGCGAGTCCTGGCGGCATTAATCTATTTCTTACTCCCTTGCTGGGTTTTTTGGGGGTTTTTTTCAAATCAGCAAGGAGTTGCCCTGCTCTCTAAGAAGCCAATACAGAATGGTGCGTTCAGCCAAGCGCACCATTTAGCCCCGTTTGACCACGCATTTTACACGAGCTTCTATTACCCCTTATACTGTAAGGGGTAATAGCGCATGTAAAACGCGCAGCTAAACACCCCCCCCTCCGAAACTAATAGCACTCATCTCGTGCAAATGCATGTGTGAAACTAATAGCACTCATCTCGTGCAAATGCATGTGTGAAACTAATAGCGCTCATCACGTGCAAATGCATGGGTGAAACAAATAGCGCTCATCACGTGCAAATGCATGGGTGAAACAAATAGCGCTCATCACGTGCAAATGCATGGGTGAAACAAATAGCGCTCATCACGTGCAAATGCATGTGTGAAACTAATAGCGCTCATCACGTGCAAATGCATGGGTGAAACAAATAGCGCTCATCACGTGCAAATGCATGTGTGAAACTAATAGCGCTCATCACGTGCAAATGCATGTGTGAAACTAATAGCGCTCATCACGTGCAAATGCATGGGTGAAACTAATAGCGCTCATCACGTGCAAATGCATGGGTGAAACTAATAGCGCTCATCACGTGCAAATGCATGGGTGAAACTAATAGCGCTCATCACGTGCAAATGCATGTGTGAAACTAATAGCGCTCATCACGTGCAAATGCATGTGTGAAACTAATAGCGCTCATCACGTGCAAATGCATGTGTGAAACTAATAGCGCTCATCACGTGCAAATGCATGTGTGAAACTAATAGCGCTCATCACGTGCAAATGCATGGGTGAAACAAATAGCGCTCATCACGTGCAAATGCATGGGTGAAACAAATAGCGCTCATCACGTGCAAATGCATGTGTGAAACTAATAGCGCTCATCACATGCAAATGCATGGGTGAAACAAATAGCGCTCATCACGTGCAAATGCATGTGTGAAACTAATAGCGTTCATCTCGTGCAAATGCATGGGTGAAACTAATAGCGCTCATCACGTGCAAATGCATGTGTGAAACTAATAGCGCTCATCACGTGCAAATGCATGTGTGAAACTAATAGCGCTCATCTCGTGCAAATGCATGTGTGAAACTAATAGCGCTCATCACGTGCAAATGCATGTGTGAAACTAATAGCGCTCATCTCGTGCAAATGCATGTCTGAAACTAATAGCGCTCATCTCGTGCAAATGCATGTGTGAAACTAATAGCGCTCATCACGTGCAAATGCATGTGTGAAACTAATAGCGCTCATCTCGTGCAAATGCATGTGTGAAACTAATAGCGCTCATCACGTGCAAATGCATGTGTGAAACTAATAGCGCTCATCACGTGCAAATGCATGGGTGAAACAAATAGCGCTCATCACGTGCAAATGCATGTGTGAAACTAATAGCGCTCATCTCGTGCAAATGCATGTGTGAAACTAATAGCGCTCATCACGTGCAAATGCATGTGTGAAACTAATAGCGCTCATCGCGTGCAAATGCATGGGTGAAACTAATAGCGCTCATCACGTGCAAATGCATGTGTGAAACTAATAGCGCTCATCTCTTGCAAATGCATGTGTGAAACTAATAGCGCTCATCTCGTGCAAATGCATGTCTGAAACTAATAGCGCTCATCACGTGCAAATGCATGTGTGAAACTAATAGCGCTCATCACGTGCAAATGCATGTGTGAAACCAATAGCGCTCATCTCGTGCAAATGCATGTGTGAAACCAATAGCGCTCATCACGTGCAAATGCATGTGTGAAACTAATAGCGCTCATCTCGTGCAAATGCATGTGTGAAACTAATAGCGCTCATCACGTGCAAATGCATGTGTGAAACTAATAGCGCTCATCTCGTGCAAATGCATGTGTGAAACTAATAGCGCTCATCACGTGCAAATGCATGTGTGAAACTAATAGCGCTCATCACGTGCAAATGCATGGGTGAAACTAATAGCGCTCATCACGTGCAAATGCATGGGTGAAACTAATAGCGCTCATCTCGTGCAAATGCATGTGTGAAACTAATAGCGCTCATCTCGTGCAAATGCATGTGTGAAACTAATAGCGCTCATCACGTGCAAATGCATGTGTGAAACTAATAGCGCTCATCTCGTGCAAATGCATGTGTGAAACTAATAGCGCTCATCACGTGCAAATGCATGTGTGAAACTAATAGCGCTCATCTCGTGCAAATGCATGTGTGAAACTAATAGCGCTCATCTCGTGCAAATGCATGTCTATGAGTCTATTAGTTATACCCGTGGGATACTGAAAGTAAACTGTGCGGCTAAGCCCCCCGAAACTAATAGCGCCCTCATCACGTGCAAATGCATGTTGATGGCCCTATTAGGTATTCGCGCGAAATTCAGAAAGTAAAATGTGCAGCCAAGCCGCATATTTTACTTTCAGAAATTAGCGCCTACCCAAAGGTAGGCGCTAATTTCTTCCGGCACCGGGAAAGTGCACAGAAAAGCAGTAAAAACTGCTTTTCTGTGCACCCTCTGACTTAATATCATGGCAGACTTTACTGAATCGGCATGTAAAATTGTTTGCTTTTTTTTTTTTGACAGCCACAGCACACTAAGCAAATGATTTCAATGTATTATCCACTATGATGCCTAGATCTCTTTCCTGGGTGGTAACTACAGCAAGGGTTAATTTTCCCTATATGCATCACCTTGCACTTATCCACATTAAATTTCATCTGCCATTTGGAATCCCAATCTTCCAGTCTTGCAAGGTCTTCCTGCAATTTATCACAATCCGCTTGTGATTTAACTACTCTGAATAATTTTGTATCATCTGCAAATTTGATAACCTCACTCGTCGTATTCCTTTCCAGATCATTTGTAAATATATTGAAAAGCACCGCTCCAAGTACAGATCCCTGAGGCACTCCATTGTTTACCCTTTACCACTGAGAAAATTGCCCATTTAATCCTACTCTCTGTTTCCTGTCTTTTAACCAGCTTGTAATCCACGAAAGGACATCGCCTCCTATCCCATGACTTTTTAGTTTTCTTAGAGGTCTCTCATGAGGGACTTTGTCGAAACGCCTTCTGAAAATCCAAATACACTACATCTACCGGTTCATCTTTGTCCACATGTTTATTAACCCCTTCAAAAAAAAATGTAGGAGATTTGTGAGGCAAGAGTTCCCATGGGTAAATCCATGCTGGCTGTGTCCCATTAAACCATGTCTATCTATCTGTTCTGTGATTTTATCCTATATAGCAGTATCCAAGATTTTTCCCAGCACTGAAGTCAGGCTCACTGGACTATAGTTTCCCAGATCATCCCTGGAGCCTCCTGTAAATAGGAAAATTAGTTCTTACCTGATAATTTTCGTTCCTGTAGTACCAAGGATCAGTCCAGACAGTGGGTTATGTCCCCAATCCAGCAGGTGGAGACAGACCAGAATTGTGAGGATGTCCCTTTAAGGGGAGAACCTGTACACTAACCCCTTCAGTATAACGACTGTGAAAGCATAAAAACAAAGAACCCAAACTAGGGTCAAGCAAGTAACAGTAAAGCTCAACGGAGCAACAATAGAACCCATGGAACCTATACGCTCTTGAATATACTTGGTATGGGCAGATGACCAAGACTTCCGGTGTAATTGCTCAGTAATCTTACTCCACGCCCATTTGAGAAACTGTGAACCTGCAAGAAAAGCTTCGAGAGGACAGACAAAATGACAAATAGGGAAGGGAGTCTGGACTGATCCTTGGTACTACAGGAACGAAAATTATCAGGTAAGAACTAATTTTCCTTTCCCTGTACGTACCAGGATCAGTCCAGACAGTGGGATGTACCAAAGCTTCCCTACACCGGGTGGGACCAAGACAGTCCCACTCGAAGCACTTGCCGCCCAAAGGAACCGAACACCGGAGCATGAACATCCAGACGGTAGTGCCGAGCAAAGGAATGCAAGGACGTCCAAGTGGCGGCCCTGCAAATTTCCTGCGGAGAGACAGCTTGACTCTCCGCCCAAGAAGTAGCCTGAGAGCGAAGAGAATGAACTTTCAGATCCTCAGGAATGGGGCAACCTTGACAGAGATAGACCTAAGAGATCGCCTCCTTCAAACACCGGGCAATAGTGGTCTTAGAAGCTTGCTTACCACGGTTAGGATCACTCCAGAGGACGAAGAGATGGTCCGAAAGAGGGAAGTCATTAGTAACCTGAAGATAGCAAAGCAGGAGCCATTTAACATCCAACCGACGGAGATCCCCACCAGTGGGGCCCGCAAGTTCCACCTCAAAAGATGCTGGGAGCTCTACCGACTGATTGACGTGGAAGGAGGTAACCACCTTGGACAAAAAGGAGGGCACCTTCTTGAGAGAGACCCCAGAATCGGAGAATTGCAGGAAGGGCTCCCGGCAAGACAACGCCTGGATCTCAGAAATTCGCCACGCAGAGGAGATAGAGATCAAGAAGACGGTCTTAAGCGTAAGATCCTTGAGCGTAGCGTGGCGTAGAGGTTCGAAGGGAGCCATACAGAGCGCCCGAAGGACCAGATTGAGACTCCATGATGGACAAGTGGCTCGAGAGGGAGGACAAAGATGTCGAACACCCCGGAGAAACCAAACCACGTCGGGATGACTCGCAAGAGGGTGACCGTCCACAGGCCCTAGGAGAGAGCCAAGCGCCGAGACCTGAACGCGGAGCGAGCTGAACGAGAAGCCCTTAGAAAGACCCTTCTGGAGGAAAGAAAGAGTCATTGGGACTGAAGCAGAGTGGACAGAGGAGCCTGATTCAGCACAGACAGACTCAAAGACCTTCCAGACCCGTACGTAGGCCAGGGAAGTAGATTGCTTCCACGCTCGAAGAAGGGTGGAGATAAATTTTCACTATAACCCTTGCGCCTCAGGCGTTGCCATTCAACAGCCAGGCCGCTAGACAAAAGCGATCGGCCTGGTCGAAAAATAAAGGTCCCTGCCGGAGAACACGAGGTAGGTGACCGAGACGCAGGGGCCCGTCCGACGTCAGATTGACGAGATCCGCGAACCACGGTCTTCACAGCCACTCGGGAGCTACGAGAATGACTGGACCCCGGTGGAGCTCGAATCTTCTGAGAACTTTCCCCACCAGTGGCCTCTGAGGGAACACGTACAGGAGTACGCCCGACGGCCAGGACAGAGCTAGCGCGTTCACGCCCTCCGATCCGTGCTCCCGCCAGCGGCTGAAGAACTGATTGGCCTTGGCATTGCGTAGAGTCGCCATGATATCGAGGTGAGGGGGACCCCACCTGGTCACTATCAAAGCCATGGCCACCTCCGAGAGTTCTCACTCTCCCGGATCGAGGACTTGCCAGCTGAGGAAATCCGCTTGAATGTTCTCCTTGCCCGCAATGTAGGAGGCCGCCAGGCATTGCAGATGAAGTTCTGCCCAGGAGAGGAGAAGACTCGCTTCCAGAGCTATCAGGGGGCTTCGAGTACCCCCCTGGCGGTTGATGCAAGACACCGCAGTGGAGTCGTCGGAGAGTACCCTCACCGCCTTGCCGCGGAGGAGAGGAAGGAACTCCTGAAGAGCCAGGTGCACCGCCAAGGTCTCCAGACGATTGATGTGCCAGTGAGATTGACCCGGAGTCCAGACGCCCTGGACGGACTGGGAGAGGCAGACCTCGCCCTAACTCGATAAGCTGGGATCCGTGGTAACTTTTGTCCACTGCGAGGCTTCCCCAGGCCTTGGGCGAAGGCAGAGCCACCAGGTGTCAAAGTTGTTCCCCAAGAACTCTAAGTCCTGGGAGGGCTTAAGATTGCTCTTGGCGAAGTTTACTATCCACCCGAGGGAGGAGAGAAGAGCTAACACTCGATCCACCGCCTGGCGACAGGAAGCAGACGACTTGGCTCTGATGAGCCAATCGTCCAAATAAGGATGGACCAGGATCCCTGCGACCATCACCATGACTTTCTGAAAATGCAAGGCGCCGTTGCAAGACGGAAAGGAAGTGCCCGAAACTGGAAATCGTGATTGAGGATGTGAAAACGGAGATACCTCTGGTAGTCGCGGTGAATGGGGATGTGAAGCGAGGAACTCTCCTGAAGGAACTGCCGCTATGACTGCTCGAAGGGTTTCCATACGGAAGTGGGGAACCTTCAGGGTGCGATTGACCCGCTTGAGGTCCAGAATCGGGTGGAAGGACTCGTCTTTTTTGGGAATGATGAAGTAAATAGAATACTGGCTGGTGCCAAGCTCCCTCTCCGGGACCACCGCCCCCAAATACAGGATCCTGGCCAGCTTCTGTTCTACCGCAGCCCTCTTGGACTGTCCGCACGGCGAGAAAAGGAACAGATCTGGAAGGGTGCGGACAATCTTGGGGGCGTATCCGTCCCTGATAATGTCGAGGACCCACTGGTCCGACGTTATTTTGACCCATTCCTCGAGAAAACAAAGACAGGCGATCGCCGAGGCCCTGAACTGAGGAATGAGTCAAATGACCTTCATTGGGCAGAGGATTTGGGAGCGGTACACGCAGGCTGGCCCTCCTGAAAGGGCCGGCGCCCAAAAAAGGACTGCGACGACTGAACCCGGGAGGAGCCTCGTGAAGAACCACCCTGCCCACGAGAAGTAAAACGCCGTTAGCCCCGAAAGCGAGAACGCATGGGCGTGGAGGGGCGCGAGGGCTTGGGGCGATCCTCCGGGAGCTTATGGACCTTGTCTTTCCCTAGGGAGTCCATAAGTTTCTCAAGATCCTCCCCAAACAACATCGTACCTTTAAAGGGAAGTGTAGCCAGTCGAGCTTTAGAAGACTGATCAGCCGACCAGTTGTGAAGACAGAGGAGCCTCCGGGCCGATACTGCCGAGGCCATCACCTTGGAAAGAACCCAGACCAGGTCGTAAAATGCGTCAGCCGCATACGCTATGACAGCCTCCAAGCGCTCCGCCTGTTCCGCCTCTGCAGACGGAAGAGGCTGTGCACCAAGGAGCTGTTGAACCCACCAGAGGCCCGCACACAGCATGAGACTACTGCAGCAAGTAGCCCGAACCCCCAAGGCTAAAATTTCATGGATGCGCTTAAGATGCGACTCCAACTTACGGTCCTGCGGATCCTTGAGGTATCGTGGTGTGCTTAGTGAACGCAGAGACATAAGAATCAACTGCGGGGTACCTTAACAGATGCAAGCCTTCCTCAGGAAGGGGATACAGCATCTCCATGGCGCGCCCCACTCGGAGAGCTCCCTCAGGAGCCTCCCACTCCCGTAAAATCAAAAGCTTCAGCATAGGAAACGCCGTGGCCGGGGCCCTAAGTCCCCCTAGGACCGGATCCATAATCTTGGGCAGGGAGTCCATCAGGTAATCTACCGAGGGACCTTCCAGACCTAATTCCTGTAGGACGAAGAGGATAAGGGACCTCAGCTCCTCCCTACGGAACAAGCGAAGGGCTCTGGGGTCATCTCCCTCCAGCGGAGAGGTATCCATAGCGTCTGGGGAGGTATCAGGGTCCGGAGTACCCGGAGCCGTCGGAGGATGAGGGAGAGGAGCCACCCCGGGGACCACCCGCACCCTAACCGGCCCCTGGGTTTCCACAGCCGGGCTATTAGTAAACGGCGAGGAACGGGGCATTTTTGAAGGAGGTGGGGTGGGGAGGGGGGGTTCCTGCTCCTCATGCAAGCTTGCTAAATAAGATTTATGCATGAGGAGAACACATTCAGCTGAAAAATGGGACCCTGAAAAAACGGGATGGGGGGGCGAGGGGTGGTCAGTACTCACCTCCTGGGGGTCCACAGGGCTCAAATCGGGGGGTAAATCAAAAAAATCTGGCCCCCCAGCCCCAGGCAGCTCCGAAATCGGAGCAGTTGAAAAAATCCAAAATGGCCGCCGCTGAAAAGCTCTGCCGGCTCAAAAACCCAAGCCTGGGGGAGTCGATCCCCGGGCTAAATTCGTCCTCTGAGCCGAGGAGGGACCTTCCCCACCCGGCAGGCAAGCAGGGCAAAGACCCTGCAGCAAAAAAACAGGAGTAAAAAAGCCCACAGGCAAGGCAGACTGCCTGCTGCTGAGGCATGGCCCAATCTGTGCTGAAAAAAAAGTTGAAAAAAAAAGTAAAAACTCTTAAAGTGACAGCCTCAGCACCAAGGAGAGAGCAGGGAGACCCTGCTGACTCCTGCCTGTCTGACTGCCGGATTAAAGCCTGAGGACCAGAAAAGGTAAAAAAAAGTAAGAAAAATCCTGGTCACCTGCTGCAGAAGTCAGAGGTATTTGAATACCTGCGACTTCAGAACTTTGGTACCTTTTAAACTGATTTCTTTAAATCAGTAGTGACTGAGCGCAGCAGCGGGTCTGAAACCCTCTCGGCAGCCAGAAAAGGGGAGCGAGTCCCAGAGGGAGACGGTCCCACACCTGGAAGGTAACCCGGACTCAGACTATGCAGCGCAAAAGGGCAAATAGCCCCGTGAGTCCAGCAAGAGCGAGGAGACGAAGTCGTCTCCCAAGGAAAAAGAAAAAGACACTAGGGACCAAAAAACCCCAGAAATACAGAATAGAGACAGAAATATAACTTTTCTGAAGTACTTGCTTGAACCTAAAAAGGAATGGAAAAGGCTGACAAGCCCGAGACAGAGAGCGGAAGGGGAGCTGCTGCACCTGCTGGAGACAGACGAATACTGAAGGGGTTAGTGTACAGGTTCTCCCCTTAAAGGGACATCCTCACAATTCTGGTCTGTCTCCACTGCTGGATAGGGGACATAACCCACTGTCTGGACTGATCCTGGTACGTAGAGGGAAATCAGGATTACATTCGCCACCTTCCAGTCTTCAGGTACAATGGATGATTTTAATGATAAGTTACAAATTTTTACTAATAGGTCTGACATTTCATTTTTTAGTTCCTTCAGAACTCTGGGGTGTATACCATCCGGTCCAGGTGATTTACTACTCTTCAGTTTGTCAATCAGGCCTACCACATCTTCTAGGTTCACCGTGATTTGGTTCAGTCCATCTGAATCATTACCCATGAAAACCTTCTCCATTACGGGTACCTCCCCAACATCCTCTTCAGTAAACATCGAAGTAAAGAATTTGTTTAGTCTTTCCACGATGGCCTTATCTTCTCTAAGTGCCCCTTTAATCCCTTGATTATCTAATGGTCCAACTGGCTCCCTTTCTGCTTCAGATATATTTTTTAAAGTTTTTGCCTCTATGTTCAACTTTTTTTCAAATTCTCTCTTAGCCTGTCTTAATGTCTTATTTTAACTTGCCAATGTTTATGCTTTATCCTCTTTTCTTCAGATGGCCCCTTCTTACAATTTTTGAATGAAGATCTTTTGACTAAAATAGCCTCTTTCACCTCACTTTTTAGCTATGCTGGCAAATGTTTAACTTTCCTTCCACCTTTCTTAATGTGTGGAATACATCTGGACTGTGCTTCTAAGATGGTATTTATTAACAATGTCCACATCTGTTGCACACTCTTAACCATTGTAACTGCACCTTTCTGGGTTTTTTTTTTGTTTTATTTTTTTTTAACCTTTTCTCATTTTATCAAAGTTTCCCTTTTGAAACTTTAGCACTAGAGCCATGGATTTACTTACTGCTGTCCCCCTTCCAGTCATTAATTCAAATTTGATCATATTATGATCACTATTGCCAAGCGGCCCCACCACCGTTACCTCTCTCACCAAGTCCTGTGCTCCACTGAGAATTAGATCAAAAATTGCTCCCTCTCTCGTCGGTTCCTGAACCAATTGCTCCATAAAACTGTCATTTATTCCATCCAGGAATGTTATCTCTCTAGCATGTCCCGATGATGCATTTACCCAGTCTATATTGGGGTAAATGAAATCTCCATTACTGCACTACCAATTTGGTTAGCTTCCCTAATTTCTTTTAGCATTTCACTATCTGTCTCATCATTTTGACCAGGTAGTATACTACTATTGCTGAACTGTTCCCCAACACACAAGCAATTTCTACCCATAAAGATTTGATTGCGCATTTAGTCTCACGCAGGATGTTTATCCTGTTGGACTCTATGCCATCCCGGACATAAAGCGCCACACCTCCTCCCGACTGCTCCTCTCTGTCATTGCGATATAATTTGTACCCCGGTATAGCACTGTCCCATTGGTTGTCCTCCTTCCACCATGTCTCTGAGATGCCAATTAAGTCTACGTCATCATTCACTGCTATACATTCTAATTCTCCCATCTTACTTCTTAGACTTCTGGCATTAGCATACAAACATTTCAAAGTTTGTTTTTTGTTTGTATTTTTATTCTGCTTTTTAATTGATAGGGATAAGTTAGAATTTTTTAGCTCAGGTGAGTTTTTAGTTACAGGCACTTGGACTACTTTTCTTATTATTGGAACCTCACTGTCGGGATGCCCTAATTCTAATGCATCATTAGTATCCTTTGAAGATACCTCCCTCCGAACCATGCGCTGCTGAGCGACTGTCGGCTTTCCCCTTTGTTCTAGTTTAAAAGCTGCTCTATCTCCTTTTTAAAGGTTAGCGCCAGCAGTCTGGTTCCACCCTGGTTAAGGTGGAGTCCATCCCTTCGGAAGAGACTCCCCCTTCCCCAAAAGGTTCCCCAGTTCCTAACAAAACTGAATCCCTCTTCCTTGCACCATCGTCTCATCCACGCATTGAGACTCCGGAGCTCTGCCTGCCTCTGGTGACCTGCGCGTGGAACAGGGAGCATTTCAGAGAATGCTACCCTGGAGGTTCTGGATTTAAGCTTTCTACCTAAGAGCCTAAATTTGGCTTCCAGAACCTCCCTCCCACATTTTCCTATGTCATTGGTGCCCACATGTACCACGACAGCCGGCTCCACCCCAGCACTGTCTAAAATCCTATCTAGGTGACGCGTGAGGTCCGCCACCTTCGCACCAGGTAGGCAAGTTACCAGGTGATCCTCACGCCCACCAGCCACCCAGCTATCTACATTCCTAATAATCGAATCACCAACTATGACGGCCGACCTAACCCTTCCCTCCTGGGCAGTAGGCCTTGGGGAGATATCCTCAGTGTGAAAGGACAATGCATCACCTGGAGAGCAGGTCCTTGCTACAGGATCAAGTTTGCTTAAGGGAGGCAGAGACATGATCATGCTGAGTGGTAAAGCCAATAGTGAGGCTGGTGATGCAAAGAGGATAGAGACCTTGTGAAAATCTCCCAGTTGTCAATAGTATGAACTTACCTCTGGCACACAGCCAGTCCCAGTCACTTCCCGGGCCTTATCAGGTCTTCAATCTATAGAGAAAACAGGATTACAAAGTTGAGTGTGCACGGTAGCTGTTACTGTGACCATTATACTGAAATGTTTTAATGTATTCTAATGACATCTGAGGTGAATAGTGTGGCTCCTTCTACTCCCTTAATGCACTCAGAAGTGCTGTGCTGCCACCTAGGCCAAAGGTAGACAAAAACAGGAAGCCTCTATGAATTGCCATGGTACCTTTCCCATAAAGCACAGAGCTTTGGGGAGTAACAGGAACAGTGCGACAGGGTCAAATCTCTCTCGTCTAAAAGGAGGACATCAATTTCCTCTGCTATTCCCCAGAGGAAGCCCTATCTTGTAATTGCACTTAACTATACTTGTGACTATTAGTTCAAGATGTTCCCGGTCATCCTTGCCTACGATGTCATTGGCAACACATGTATATAGAGCATGCTATTAATGGAATGCACGTATGTTACTGAATCCAGACATATCTACTGACTCTTGCCCCATTTGTAGGCAAGAGTGACCCCACTTGCACAACCTTTACCTGTCCCCACCCCTACCGCACTTGAACACCCTAACCTGCCTCCACCCCCAATACCCACATTGTACTTACCCTACATAGGTCAGAAGCTCCGCCGTTAAATAACTGGCAGCAGATCTCCTCGTTGTGGGGCAGGTTCCTCTGCACCCCAGGTCCTTTTCATGCTCCACCCCTAAGGATGCCAGGCAGGCGACATCCCTGGCAGTGAAGCTGGACTGCCTCGCTGGTGGTGGCATAGCTTATTAAACCCACCCCAGAAGAACCAGAAGTTGAATGTCGCATGGTGTACATGCAAAATCGTGCAAGCAACCATGTACAAATGTATGCAAATGTCCATGCACGTATTCGGATCTGAACAGGGCGAGCCGTGCCGGGTGACACGGATAAAACTTCTTGATGCTGCGGCACTGCGTTTTTCATGGTTTCATAAGATTCTCTACCCTGACACCAGTCACCAAAATAAATTTAAAAATATATATATTAAAAAAAACAAACATCCGCTTGATGTTACTAGATACACCATTGCAAGGGCTGTTCCGGGCATTCTTGCCTTACCTGCATTTCCTTTGTGCATGGTTTGAAGCTGCTTTGACTGAATTATTTTCCTGATACTGTGAAACTACCGTAGTTTTTGGGAGACCGAAATCTACTGCACTTCTGAATAAAAGTGGGAAATGCTTGGCAACATCTTCATTATTTGAGTTTTGTTCATAATTTTCACAAGGACCCTAGAACGTCTAGCGCTATACTGTGGACAAATGGTTTATTACCAGAATGTACATCACTCATCTTCTCCACTTCATTATTTGCATAGTGAAAAACAGCACATTTTAGCAGTGTTTTGGATGTAGAGAAGGGAAGAGAGGACTCAAAGATGACGCCAAGTTTAAAGGCTGAGATGATTACAATGTTATCCACAGAAATAGAAAAAGGAGGAGATGGGTTTTGGGAGAAAGATAAGGAACTTTGTCTTGGCCATACTGAGGTTAAAGGTGGTAGTAGGACATCCAGGCAGCAATGTCAGACAAGCAAGCCAAGATCTGGGACTGGATTTCTGGTGAAATTTCTGATGTAGAGGTGTAAATCTGGGAATCATCAGTATAAAGATGGTATGAAAGCCATGAGAGGAGATCAGAGCACCAAGAGAATTAATCTACAAAGAAGAGGGCCTAAGAAAAAATCCTGAGACAGTTAATAGTGGGATGGCAGTAGAGGAGAATCCGCTAGAGAAAATACTACAAGTGAGATGGGAGAGGTAAGAAGAGAACCAAGACAAGAAAATCCAAGTGAGGACAGATTATCAAGGGGTAGGTGGTGATCAATGGTATCAAAAGCAGCACATAGGTCAAGGGGGGTAAGGACTGAGTAAAAGTCTTGTTTTAGCCATAAACAGGTCATTGGAGACTATGGCAAGGGCGATTTTTGTGAAAGAGGCCGAAAACCAGACTGGAGTAGATCGAGAATTACTTGAGATGAAAAAGTCAAGACTGTGATGGTTCATGTAGTTTGGAAGCAAAAGGGAGGCGGGAGATGAGACAGTAGTTGGCAGAACAGGTAGGATGCAGTGAGGAGTGGTGTGATCACAGCATTTTATTTATTTATTTATTTATTTAAATGCTTTTAAAATATACCGACATTCATAGGACATATCATGCCGGTTCACAATCAACATTGTAAAGGAGGAAGAGGAAATTACAAATAACAGGGAGGGGGGAGGTGGAGCAGTGAAGGAAAAAGGAGAGGATGGGGAAAAAGGAGAGGATGAGCTCGTTTCTGCTGCCTTCAAGCATGCTTGAAGGCAGCAGAAACGAGCAGTAGAAAGCAATAAATTGAGAACGTGACACGTGAAAGGGTTGACTGAAGGGGAGATAGAACTGAGGAACTGGGTGTGAATGGGGTCAATGGAACAAGTAGTGAGTTTTGAGAAGGAGAGAAAATGGGCAGTTTCCTCCACTCAAAAACTGAGAAGAGAGTGGGGGAGGGCAGGGAAAGGGTAGAGGAAAGAGTTGAGGGAGAGGTGACATTAATTTTGTGAATCTTGTCATAGAAGTAGTCACAGAGTGACGTGGGGCGAGGAGGTGAAGGAAGTCTGAGGAGAGAATTGAGCTTGTTAAAGAGACAGTGAGGATTGGATGCAAGAGTTTTTCAGATGAATGGAGTAGTCTTGTTTACTGGAAGGAGATCAGCATGAAAGTGAAATACATGAATTCTTCATGGGCACAGGATTTTAACCAGACATGTTCTGCAGAGTGGGCACAGGAATGTAGAATGCAGATTATAGGGTACCTTACATGACAGGTAAAGAGTGTCTAAAGAGGAGGAAGGTATAATTTTGTAAGAAGAAACTGCTTTGTCAACTGACTCAGACAACGTAGTGCTGGAAAGAAGAGAAGAAACTGTAGTGGAGTGGGTACAAAGGTCAAGAGCTTACAGATTCCTGAAAGTGTTAGTGATGTGGGGGAGGGCGGTTTAGTGTGAAAGTTATCAGATAATGGACTGATAGGGGAAGTCTTGAAGGAAAGGACTAGGTCATGGCAGTGGCCATGCTTGTGAGTAGATCACAGCTGAAGATGAAATGAGGTAGATAAGGAAAGGCCTTTTGAGGCCTGCAGAGCTGTGTCTGGCACTCTCACCATTTTACCAAGCCCTAAATTATTTGCCCTTCCTTTAACCTTTTTTTTAATGCAAGGAATACATTTTATCTGTACTTCCAAGACGCCTCATGCACATTTTTAACCCCTGTCATTCTGATCCGTTTTCTGCCATACATTCTGACTCTCCAATCATTTTTTACATACAGACAAGTAGATCTATGATTTTATCACTAATCACGGGTAGTTTCGTTTACAGTGACATGAGCTCCCTCAGTTTGTACTCTCTCCTTTCTAGGGACAAAGTCTGACATCTCTATTTCCACAGATACCTCAAGCTGAACCATGGGCTCCTCAGCAATAACCTATTTCTTTATTTATTTTCTGTTCTCCAAAGCAAATTACATTCAGGAACTGTAGAGCTTACAATCTAATAGGAAGATGTACTAAGCTGCAATACGACATTAACGCATGAAACACGGCAATTATTGTGTGATAAACGCTGTATATCACACAATAATGCCATATCGTGTCAATATCAAGTGTTATTTTGGCCAAAAACATATCCCTATTACAAAGTGCTGATTTACATGTGATTTGTATCCATAAATTTTGCAAACGTAAACAAAGCAGCTAATGCATAACTAATCCTATGTTAATAAAAGAATGTGGCTTACCAAAATTTAACAAGTCATCTAATGTCATCTATAACTCAAAATTTGTAGATATTTTCCCACAGGAACATCGGGATTCTAACGCACGTCCCGATGCTCCTACACTGATATTTAAAAAATTACATAGCACAAAAATGCCCCCCTCCAAATTGTAAAAATCCCCATGCTGGACTTTGTAGACTCTACCTACCCACACCCTGATGCTGTAGAGGCGGCCCAGCAGAGCCCAGATTAAAAATGATAAAAAGTCATGGGATAGGAGGTGATGTCCTTTCGTGAATTACAAACTGGTTAAAAGACTCCTAGTAGAGCATAGCCTGCGTAGCCTGAAAAATTGGCCAGTTGGGATGTTCTTCCTAAGGGGCTGGGGTGGCAACTCTGAAACGACAAAAGAGTATTTCTATCCGTTTCCTTCCGGTAGATGGTGGTCGAAAAACAGCCGTCATCTACCGAAATGAGGATATCCAGAAATGCTATCTGGGATCTATGAATGCAAAAGTTGAACTGGATGTTGGGGTCACACATGTTAAGCCAGTCAATAAACATAAAAAATTGTATCTCCATACCCTGCCATAACAGGAAGAACATCCCAACTGGCCAATTTTTCAGGCTACGCAGGCTATGCTCTACTAGGAGTGAGTTCATCAAACAAGCAGGTGTGATGTCATCCCGATTTATTTCCAGAGGGTACCCGAGGCGGGTAGTTAAGAGTGCTATGAAACGCGCGTTGTTCACTAATCGTGACTTGCTATTCCTTCCACCATCTTACCCTGACACCTCGGTCACTAATTGCATTTTACCTTTTTCCACCCTCAGTCGTCAAATCACTACGATTATTCGTAGACATTGGCACTCTTTGTCTCTGAATAATTTATTTCCTGGTCCCCTCCGCTTTACTTACCGGAGGGGCAAGAATTTACGAGACAAGCTTATTCACCCGGATTTGCCAATATTACGGCACTTGGATCCCATACCTGGTCATCACCCATGTGGACATTGTACCATGTGTTCCCACACGGCGTCTACCACTTCCTTTACCCATCCAGTCACTCAGAAAACGTTTCAGTTAAGATCATACTCAGACTGCACTACGTCAGGTGTGATTTACGTCATTACCTGTCCATGTTCGCTGTTATACGTGGGAAAACCTCCCGCATGGTTAAAACCCGTATTATAGAGCATTGTTCAAATATCCGACATTCACGGGAAAATGAACCCCTTGTTGATCACTGGGTACACAAGTCTCATACCATTTCAGATCTTTTCTACTGTGTATTAGAGGTTTTCCCGCGGTCCCCCCGGGGTGGCAACTACGCTGAACAACTAGGCCGTATTGAACAACGTTGGATATTCACCCTTGATACAGTCTTTCCTAAGGGATTGAATCGGGATATAGAGTGGTTCTTGTTTACCTAGGTTCCAACAAGTGGGGTTGGTTGTCTGCATGACTGCTAGGTGCACTACAGGAACGGGAACCAATGAATGGGGTTCCCTGACCCACGTGATTGGTCCACCTGTAGTTTTTGGCGCCTTCTGCTGGGTTCAAATACCTGTCAGTGTTTAAGGAAAGTGCGCTCCCTGCCAGTTCTAAGTATCCTCTTCTGTCAGGTATGTTGTGACCCGATTTATATACTTTTTCTATTTGTAAATGTTCGGTTGTAAGTCCTTCCTTGCATCCTGATTTGTATCTGTTTTTTACAGTTCTTGTTTTGAATTCCTGGGGGACGCCCATAAGATGTATGCTGTGTAAACCAGTGGAGTTGCCTTATTGAATTATTAAAACTTTTGACATTTGAATACCTTTTGAGTTATTCGTCAGGATTTAACATTTATTCTGCACTTTCTGTGTTTGAAGACTTCAATTACCCCAATATTGACTGGGTAAATGTATCATCGGGACACACTAGAGAGATAATGTTCCTGGATGGAATAAATGATAGCTTTATGGAGCAATTGGTTCAGGAACCAACGAGAGAGGGAGCAATTTTAGATCTAATTCTCAGTGGAGCACAGGACTTTCTGAGAGAGGTAACAGTGGTGGGGCCGCTTGGCAATAGTGATCATAATATGATCAAATTTGATTTAATGACTGGAAGAGGAACAGTGTGCAAATCCAAGACTCTCGTGCTAAACTTTCAAAAGGGAAACTTTGATAAAATGAGAAAAATGGTTAGAAAAAAAACTGAAAGGAGCAGCTACAAAAGTAAAAAACATCAAAGAGGCTTAGTCATTGTTAAAAAATACCATTCTAGAAGCACAGTCCAGATGTATTCCACACATTAAGAAAGGTGGAAAGAAGGCAAAACGATTACCGGCATGGTTAAAAGAGGAGGTGAAAGAAGCTATTTTAGCCAAAAGATCTTCATTCAAAAATTGGAAGGATCCAACAGAAGAAAATAGGATAAAGCATAAACATTGGCAAGTTAAATGTAAGACATTGATAAGACAGGCTAAGAGAGAATTTGAAAAGAAGTTGGCTGTAGAGGCAAAAACTCACAGTAAAAACTTTTTTAAATATATCCGAAGCAGAAAGCCTGTGAGGGAGTCAGTTGGACCGTTAGATGATCGAGGGGTTAAAGGGGCACTTAGAGAAGATAAGGCCATCGCGGAAAGATTAAATGATTTCTTTGCTTCGGTGTTTACTGAAGAGGATGTTGGGGAGGTACCCGTAATGGAGAAGGTTTTCATGGGTAATGATTCAGATGGACTGAATCAAATCACGGTGAACCTAGAAGATGTGGTAGGCCTGATTGACAAACTGAAGAGTAGTAAATCACCTGGACCAGATGGTATACACCCCAGAGTTCTGAAGGAACTAAAAATTGAAATTTCAGACCTATTAGTAAAGATTTGTAACCTATCATTAAAATCATCCATTGTACCTGAAGACTGGAGGATAGCAAATTTAACCCCAATATTTAAAAAGGGCTCCAGGGGCGATCCGGGAAACTACAGACTGGTTAGCCTGACTTCAGTGCCAGGAAAAAGAGTGGAAAGTATTCTAAACATCAAAATCACAGAACATATAGAAAGACATGATTTAATGAAACAAAGTCAGCATGACTTTACCCAGGGCAAGTCTTGCCTCACAAATCTGCTTCACTTTTTGAAGGAGTTAATAAAGATGCGGATAAAGGTGAACCGGTAGATGTAGTGTACTTGGATTTTCAGAAGGCGTTTGACAAAGTTCCTCATAAGAGGCTTCTAGGAAAAGTAAAAAGTCATGGGATAGGTGGCGATGTCCTTTCGTGGATTGCAAACTGGCTAAAAGACAGGAAACAGAGAGTAGGATTAAATGGACAATTTTCTCAGTGGAAGGGAGTGGACAGTGGAGTGCCTCAGGGATCTGTATTGGGACTCTTACTTTTCAATATTTATAAATGATCTGGAAAGAAATACGAGTGAGATAATCAAATTTGAGGATGACACAAAATTGTTCAGAGTAGTTAAATCACAAGCAGATTGTGATAGATTGCAGGAAGATCTTGTGAGACTGGAAAATTGGGCATCCAAATGGCAGATGAAATTTAATGTGGATAAGTGCAAGGTGATGCATATAGGGAAAAATAACCCATGCTATAATTACACAATGTTGGGTTCCATATTAGGTTCTACAACCCAAGAAAGATCTAGGCGTCATAGTGGATAACACATTGAAATCATCGATTCAGTGTGCTGCGGCAGTCAAAAAAGCAAACAGAATGTTGGGAATTATTAGAAAGGGGATGGTGAATAAAACGGAAAATGTCATAATGCCTCTGTATCGCTCCATGGTGAGACCGCACCTTCAATACTGTGTACAGTTCTGGTCGCCGTATCTCAAAAAAAGATATAATTGCAATGGAGAAGGTACAGAGAAGGGCTACCAAAATGATAAGGGGAATGGAACAGCTCCCCTATGAGGAACGACTAAAGAGGTTAGGACTTTTCAACTTGGAGAAGAGACGGCTGAGGGGGGATATGATAGAGGTGTTTAAAATCATGAGAAGTCTAGAACGGGTAGATGTGAATCGGTTATTTACTCTTTCGGATAGTAGAAAGACTAGGGGGCACATTTAAAACGAATCGGAGAAAGTTCTTTTTTACTCAATGCACAATTAAACTCTGGAATTTGTTGCCAGAGGATGTGGTTAGTGTAGTTAGTATAGCTGTGTACTTGCCAGGTTCTTATGGCCTGGATTGGCCACTGTTGGAAACAGGATGCTGGGCTTGATGGACGCTTGGTCTGACCCAGTATGGCATTTTCTTATGTTCTTATGTTCTTTGATACGGTCAACCATTCAATCCTTCTAGACCAGCTCGTTGACATTGATATCTCTGGTACTGCTCTCGCCTGGTTCCGTTCATTTCTCAGCAATAGATCATTCAAGGTAAAAATCAATAACAAACAATCAGAGCTAACCTGGGAGTCCCGCAAGGTTCTTCCCTCTCACCAACCCTCTTCAACATATATCTTCTTCCTCTCTACCAAGCTGAAAATCAAGCATTACATATACGCAGATGATGTTCAAATTCTCATCCCTATTAAGGAGTCTTTACAAAAAGCCCTTAACTTCTGGGACATTTGCTTCCAGGAAATCAGTTCACTCCTCTCTAAGCTTAACCTAGTCATCAACAAAGACAAGACTGAATTCCTCATCATCTCCCAGGATGAAAACCTCTTTACTAGGGAGACAGCCACTCACCCAGAGGATCAGCCACAGGACAAAAGCCACACTCTCCCTAACTCCCCTTCAACAATTCCGGACAACCTCAAAAACACGTCTTACGGAAGAGATCTAGGCATGCTCCTGGACAACCAGCTGAACCTCAAAAGATTTGTCAATAATACGACTAAGGAGTGCTTTTTCAAATTACAAGTTCTTAAAAAGCTAAAACCCCTTCTGCACTCTTATTTCCGCCTGGTTCTGCAATCAATCATCCTCACCAAAGTTGATTACTGTAACTCTTTGCTGCTTGGGCTCCCTGCTGTCACCATCAAGCCTCTGCAGATGTTACTGAACTCAGCCGCCAGGATCTTAACGAACTCAAAAAAGAGGGACCACATCACGCCCATCCTCTACAACCTCCACTGGCTCCCTATCAAATATAGAATTCTCCTGACCATCATGCACAAAACCCTACACAACCTAGCCCCAATTGAGCTCACCTTCCAGTTTCGCCCTAACAACTCCACAAGACCGATTAGAAGAGCATACCAAGGCACTCTTTTCGTCCCTCAAGCTAAAACGTCTCTAAGGAATAGGGCCCTTTCCACAGCAGGTCCTACTCAATGGAACACTCTCCCACCAGACCTCCGACAGGACCCCTGCCCAATTTCCTTCAAGAAAAAACTCAAAACATGGTTATTCAAACTAGCGTTTCCAGAACCCGCATGTTAGCCAATACATTCTCACCATAGTCTCAACATATCCCTGCTAATTTCTCCTCGCAAGTATGGTTTGCTATAATTCGCTCTCAAATTCGCTCTTAATTCTCTCTAAACACACGTTCCCTCGATGAAGGCCACAAATACCCTTTGGTCTTGTCTCCCATGTCTTTCTTTCTTTTCAAGCCCTTTGCACCTCATCTATCTTCCTCTCACCCTTAATGCAACCAAGCCCAATTAACTGGATCGATCGCCTATTGTAACTTTATTGCTATGTAATTCAAATTGTTTAAGTTATTTAATTTTCATACTATGATATTCAAAGTTTTCTTAGATGTTTCTTGCTCTATGTAATGCTCATAGGCAAGTTTATTGTTCACTGTAAACCGGTTTGATTTGTATCCTATGCTAGAAGATCGGTATATAAAAGCTAAAAATAAATACATAAATAATGCAATAAGGGGATTAGCGCATACACAACGTACCTCCAATGCGCAGTGAATCTAATGCATGTGAATGAGGCTATTAGGCATTCACTCCCGATGCGAAAAAAAAATGTGAATCTCGGACTCACATTTAACTATCATCTATTAATGCCTGCCTGGAACACATCTAAAACAAGTACAGAAAAGTAGAAAAAACTGCTTTTCTGTACTGCCTCCTACTTAATATCCTACTTAATATCATTGTGATATTAAGTAGGATGAAAAATTCAAGAAACATAGTTTTTAAAAAAAAAAAACGACAGTCAGGTTTAGGAAATGGATGCTCGACTGACAAGTGTTCGTTTCCTAAACCCTCTGCGTTGGTTTTCCTTGCCAGCGCGACCCTAGCACCTCCTTGCTAACGCAACCCCCTAATTTAAATATTGCATGACGCCCTAAGAAAGCGGGCGTTGACTGCTCAGCATCCGCTTTCTATGCTAATTTATTGCATCAGCTCCAAAGTTTCTATTAAAGGTAGTATGGGCTTTTCATATATGTTTAAATCTTTTTAACAACATTTCAAAATTGGAATAAGGAAGAACAACAAATGGTAGATACTGTGCTCTAATACATACCACCTGTATTGTAACACATACATTGAGCAATATAAAGTAGCCTACGCCTTGATATCCACCTCCCTCGGCTTTTCATATTAATTAAGCCATTGTGTTACCTATGTTCTTCCCAAGGCCACACGCACATAAAGGCAAGAAAGCCCTTCTTACCTTAGACTGTAACAGGACCTTGGCTTACTACAAGATAAGGCCTCAGCCACATCATCAGGCTTCTCAACTATTTGCATCTTATTACACTAACACACTGGGCACCTCCCTGACACCATCATTCTGATATTATTCAATCCCTTTAGATCAACATCTCTTACAAAGCCATGAGGAATATCATCCCACATACCACCACAACTTTCAACATAAGACAAGTGTCCATCAAGCCCAGCATCCTGTTTCCAGCAGAGGCCAACCCAGGCCACAAGAACATGGCAATTACCCAAACACTAAGAAGATCCCATGCTACTGATGCAATTAATAGCAGTGGCTATTCCCTAAGTAAATTTGATTAATAGCCGTTAATGGACTTCTCCTCCAAGAACTTATCCAACCCCTTTTTTGAACCCAGCTATACTAACTGCACTAACCACATCCTCTGGCAACAAATTCCAGAGCTTTATTGTGCGTTGATTGAAAAATAATTTTCTCCGATTAGTCTTAAATGTGCCACATGCTAACTTCATAGAGTGCCCCCTAGTCTTTCTATTATCCAAAAGAGTAAATAACCGATTCACATCTACTCGTTCTAGACCTCTCATGATCTTAAAGACCTCTATCATATCCCCCCTCAGCCGTCTCTTCTACAAGCTGAACGGCCCTAACCTCTTCAGCCTTTCCTCATAGGGGAGCTGTTCCATCCCCTTTATCATTTTGGGTGCCCTTCTCTGTACCTTCTCCATCACAACTATATCTTTTTTGAGATGCGGCGACCAGAATTGTACACAGTATTCAAGGTGCGGTCTCACCATGGAGCGATATAGAGGCATTATGACATTTGCCATTTTGTCCTCATGCACAATTACTTCACATGTGAAAAGGACTTATATCTGCAAGTCAATGGCACTGCCATGGGTATTCACATATGAAAATGTTGGCATATTGCGAAGCCATGTGATTTAGGACTCCTACACCCAGAAGCTGCTCCTCTAACTAAGGTACATTGATGACCTCTTCATTATCTGGATCCATGGACCTAAAGCACTTGAATTCCACCAAAAATTCAAACTCCACCCCAACATCATTCTGAGCCTAGAACATCCACACAGCAAGTCTATTTTCTGGTTACCACTGTCCAACTACATGAGGGACACATAAGAACCACATTATACCAGACACCCACTGACTGCCACACATACCTACATGCCTCCAGTTTCCACCCACCCCTCTCACCAACTCCACTGTCTGCAGCCAAGCGCTATGGTACAATTGCATGCATACACAAACAGAATGCTGGGGATTATTAGGAAAGGAATGGAGAATAAAACAGAGAATATCATAATGTCTCTGTATCACTCCATGGTGCATCCTCATCTTGTGTTCATATATCATACACAAACAGAATGCTGGGGATTATTAGGAAAGGAATGGAGAATAAAACAGAGAATATCATAATGTCTCTGTATCACTCCATGGTGCATCCTCATCTTGTGTTCATATATCATACACAAACAGAATGCTGGGGATTATTAGGAAAGGAATGGAGAATAAAACAGAGAATATCATAATGCCTCTGTATCACTCCATGGTGTGACCTCATCTTGTCTTCATATATCATACACAAACAGAATGCTAGGGATTATTAGGAAAGGAATGGAGAATAAAACAGAGAATATCATAATGCCTCTGTATCACTCCATGGTGCATCCTCATCTTGTGTTCATATATCATACACAAACAGAATGCTGGGGATTATTAGGAAAGGAATGGAGAATAAAACAGAGAATATCATAATGTCTCTGTATCACTCCATGGTGCATCCTCATCTTGTGTTCATAAATCATACACAAACAGAATGCTGGGGATTATTAGGAAAGGAATGGAGAATAAAACAGAGAATATCATAATGTCTCTGTATCACTCCATGGTGCATCCTCATCTTGTGTTCATATATCATACACAAACAGAATGCTGGGGATTATTAGGGAAGGAATGGAGAATAAAATAGAGAATATCATAATGCCTCTGTATCACTCCATGGTGCATCCTCATCTTGTGTTCATATATCATACACAAACAGAATGATGGGGATTATTAGGAAAGGAATGGTGAATAAAACAGAGAATATCATAATGCCTCTGTATCACTCCATGGTGTGACCTCATCTTGTGTTCATATATCATACACAAACAGAATGCTGGGGATTATTAGGAAAGGAATGGAGAATAAAACAGAGAATATCATAATGCCTCTGTATCACTCCATGGTGCATCCTCATCTTGTGTTCATATATCATACACAAACAGAATGCTGGGGATTATTAGGAAAGGAATGGAGAATAAAACAGAGAATATCATAATGCCTCTGTATCACTCCATGGTGCATCCTCATCTTGTGTTCATATATCATACACACACAGAATGCTGGGGATTATTAGGAAAGGAATGGAGAATAAAACAGAGAATATCATAATGCCTCTGTATCACTCCATGGTGCATCCTCATCTTGTGTTCATATATCATACACAAACAGAATGCTGGGGATTATTAGGGAAGGAATGGAGAATAAAACAGAGAATATCATAATGTCTCTGTATCACTCCATGGTGCATCCTCATCTTGTGTTCATATATCATACACAAACAGAATGCTGGGGATTATTAGGAAAGGAATGGAGAATAAAACAGAGAATATCATAATGCCTCTGTATCACTCCATGGTGCAACCTCATCTTGTGTTCATATATCATACACAAACAGAATGCTGGGGATTATTAGGAAAGGAATGGAGAATAAAACAGAGAATATCATAATGCCTCTGTATCACTCCATGGTGCATCCTCATCTTGTGTTCATATATCATACACAAACAGAATGCTGGGGATTATTAGGAAAGGAATGGAGAATAAAACAGAGAATATCATAATGCCTCTGTATCACTCCATGGTGCATCCTCATCTTGTGTTCATATATCATACACAAACAGAATGCTGGGGATTATTAGGAAAGGAATGGAGAATAAAACAGAGAATATCATAATGTCTCTGTATCACTCCATGGTGCGACCTCATCTTGTGTTCATATATCATACACAAACAGAATGCTGGGGATTATTAGGAAAGGAATGGAGAATAAAACAGAGAATATCATAATGTCTCTGTATCACTCCATGGTGCATCCTCATCTTGTGTTCATATATCATACACAAACAGAATGCTGGGGATTATTAGGAAAGGAATGGAGAATAAAACAGAGAATATCATAATGTCTCTGTATCACTCCATGGTGTGACCTCATCTTGTGTTCATATATCATACACACACAGAATGCTGGGGATTATTAGGAAAGGAATGGAGAATAAAACAGAGAATATCATAATGTCTCTGTATCACTCCATGGTGTGACCTCATCTTGTGTTCATATATCACACACAAACAGAATGCTGGGGATTATTAGGGAAGGAATGGAGAATAAAACAGAGAATATCATAATGTCTCTGTATCACTCCATGGTGCATCCTCATCTTGTGTTCATATATCATACACAAACAGAATGCTGGGGATTATTAGGAAAGGAATGGAGAATAAAACAGAGAATATCATAATGTCTCTGTATCACTCCATGGTGCAACCTCATCTTGTGTTCATATATCATACACAAACAGAATGCTGGGGATTATTAGGAAAGGAATGGAGAATAAAACAGAGAATATCATAATGCCTCTGTATCACACCATTGTGCATCCTCATCTTGTGTTCATATATCATACACAAACAGAATGCTGGGGATTATTAGGAAAGGAATGGAGAATAAAACAGAGAATATCATAATGCCTCTGTATCACTCCATGGCGCATCCTCACCTTGTGTTCATATATCATACACAAACAGAATGCTGGGGATTATTAGGAAGGGAATGGAGAATAAAACAGAGAATATCATAATGTCTCTGTATCACTCCATGGTGCATCCTCATCTTGTGTTCATATATCATACACAAACAGAATGCTGGGGATTATTAGGAAAGGAATGGAGAATAAAACAGAGAATATCATAATGCCTCTGTATCACTCCATGGTGCATCCTCATCTTGTGTTCATATATCATACACAAACAGAATGCTGGGGATTATTAGGAAAGGAATGGAGAATAAAACAGAGAATATCATAATGTCTCTGTATCACTCCATGGTGCATCCTCATCTTGTGTTCATATATCATACACAAACAGAATGCTGGGGATTATTAGGAAAGGAATGGAGAATAAAACAGAGAATATCATAATGCCTCTGTATCACTCCATGGTGCATCCTCATCTTGTGTTCATATATCATACACAAACAGAATGCTGGGGATTATTAGGAAAGGAATGGAGAATAAAACAGAGAATATCATAATGTCTCCGTATCACTCCATGGTGCGACCTCATCTTGTGTTCATATATCATACACAAACAGAATGCACGGGATTATTAGGAAAGGAATGGAGAATAAAACAGAGAATATCATAATGTCTCTGTATCACTCCATGGTGCATCCTCATCTTGTGTTCATATATCATACACACACAGAATGCTGGGGATTATTAGGAAAGGAATGGAGAATAAAACAGAGAATATCATAATGCCTCTGTATCACTCCATGGTGCATCCTCATCTTGTGTTCATATATCATACACACACAGAATGCTGGGGATTATTAGGAAAGGAATGGGGAATAAAACAGAGAATATCCTAATGTCTCTGTATCACTCCATGGTGCGACCTCATCTTGAGTACTGTGTGCAGTTCTGGTCATCGCATCTCAAGAAAGATAAAGCAGAATTAGAAAAGTTACAGAGAAGGGCGACCAAGATGATAAAGGGGATGGAACAGCTCCCCTATGAGGAAAGGCTAAAGAAGTTAGGGCTGTTCACTTGGAGAAGAGACGGATGAGGGGGGATATGATAGAGGTCTATAAAATAATGAGTGGAGTGGAACGAGTAAACGTTAATTGGTTGTTTACTCTTTCAAAAAGTACAAAGACCAGGGGACACACAATTAAGTTACTAGATGATATACTTAAAAGTAATATTTGTTTACTCAATGGATAAATTTATTTAGATTTATATTCTGCTTTTTGCACTTTTTTCAGTGCTTCTAAGTGGATTACATTCAGGTACTATAGGTATTTAAATAAGCTCTAGAATTCATTGCCAGAGGATGTGGTGAAAGTGTAGCTGCGTTTAAAAAAGGTTTGGAAGTTCCTGGAGGAAAAGACCATTTCCATTATTAATGTGGACCTGCAGAAATTCACTTCTTATCCCTGGGATAAGGAGCTTGCAATCTATCTGCCTCTTGGGATCCTGCCAGCTGCTTGTAATCTGCATTGGTCACTGTTGGAGACAGGATGCTGGGATTGATGGACCTTTGGTCTGACCCAGTATGGCAAATCTTATATTATGTACACAATTCCTCCATTTTCCAGGCCCTCGAACGTTGGGCACATTGGACATCTATCCACAATTGTAAGTCATGGTTCAATCCCAGGCAGTGGCAGCAGTTTATGTCCATCAATCTATATAAATAAAAATGTAAAGTAGTTTGGACGTAATCGATAATCTCAGAAACTACTGCACCAATTGCCTTCAAATTTGGACACAATTTTGCTTTCACTTTCGGCAAGGTTCTTCTCTATCTAGATTACATAGATGTCACACGGTTACAGAGAAAAACATGTTTTTACATGTGTGTGGGGAAAACAGCAACATCTGTTGGACAGACATGCAACACACGCTATCTACCTTGGGAAATGAAGCTGCTGTACTGCGCATGTGCGGGCGGGAGCGCATGTCGGGCACAACGGGACCAACATGGCGCCGGGAGGAGCAGCAGCGGTGCACGTCGGGCACAGCGGGACCAACATGGCGCTGGGAGGAGCAGTAGCGGTGCACGTCGGGCACAGCGGGACCAACATGGCGCCGGGAGGAGCAGCAGCGGTGCACGTCGGGCACAGCGGGACCAACATGGCGCTGGGAGGAGCAGTAGCGGTGCACGTCGGGCACAACGGGACCAACATGGCGCTGGGAGGAGCAGCAGCGGTGCACGTCGGGCACAGCGAGGCCAACATGGCGCTGGGAGGAGCAGCAGCGGTGCACGTCGGGCACAGCGAGGCCAACATGGCGCCGGGAGGAGCAGCAGCGGTGCACGTTGGGCACAGCGGGACCAACATGGCGCCGGGAGGAGCAGCAGCGGTGCACGTCGGGCACAGCGAGGCCAACATGGCGCCGGGAGGAGCAGCAGCGGTGCACGTCGGGCACAGCGGGACCAACATGGCGCTGGGAGGAGCAGCAGCGGTGCACGTCGGGCACAGCGAGGCCAACATGGCGCCGGGAGGAGCAGTAGCGGTGCACGTCGGGCACAACGGGACCAACATGGCGCTGGGAGGAGCAGTAGCGGTGCACGTCGGGCACAGCGGGACCAACATGGCGCTGGGAGGAGCAGTAGCGGTGCACGTCGGGCACAGCGAGGCCAACATGGCGCTGGGAGGAGCAGCAGCGGTGCACGTCAGGCACAGCGGGACCAACATGGCGCTGGGAGGAGCAGCAGCGGTGCACGTCGGGCACAGCGGGACCAACATGGCGCTGGGAGGAGCAGTAGCGGTGCACGTCGGGCACAACGGGACCAACATGGCGCTGGGAGGAGCAGTAGCGGTGCACGTCGGGCACAGCGAGGCCAACATGGCGCTGGGAGGAGCAGCAGCGGTGCACGTCAGGCACAGCGGGACCAACATGGCGCTGGGAGGAGCAAGCAGCGGTGCACGTCGGGCACAGCGGGACCAACATGGCGCTGGGAGGAGCAGCAGCGGTGCACGTCGGGCACAGCGAGGCCAACATGGCGCCGGGAGGAGCAGCAGCGGTGCACGTTGGGCACAGCGGGACCAACATGGCGCTGGGAGGAGCAGCAGCGGTGCACGTCGGGCACAGCGGGACCAACATGGCGCTGGGAGGAGCAGCGGCGGTGCACGTCGGGCACAGCGGGACCAACATGGCGCTGGGAGGAGCAGCGGCGGCGGACCGGCGGCGATATCGGGCGTGGTGGTGTCGGCCAGCCAAAGTTTGACACCTGGGAGGAGCTGCGGCGGCGATCTGGTACGGCTCACGTGCACGACAGGGAGGGATCCTCGCTGACCTCGCGACTTCGGGAGCGGGCCACGCAGAACCGCACAAGAGGGAGAGGGACGGGGCGGGGATCAGCTGGGAGGGCATCAGAGTCAGGGAAGGAGATTGAGAGAGGGTGCGGTGTCACTGACGAAAGGGTAGGGAGTAGGCGGGGAGAGGTGACAGTGAGGGGAGGGAGAATGAAGGGGGTGGTGAGTGTCAGGGGAGAGACACAGAGGGGAGAGGTGAGTGTGAGGGGTGAGAGTTGGAGTGGGGACAGGGGAGGAAAGGGGGGGTGAGTGACCAAGGGGGAGGACGCTGTGTGACTGAGATATGTGAGCATGGGGGAGGGGGGAAATAACCTGACTGCCGGGCACTGCGAGTAATGAATATTCGTCTACCACAAGTACGGTCCTTGAGTGCACTCACTCTGGATTCCCTTTACTGGACACGGTGAAGAAGAAAATGTTCTTAAATTTCCCTCTTTTGTTTTTTTTGGTTGCACTGAAAAACGCTTTCTAGGAGCTACTGAGAAAACTGTAAAGAAGAAAGATAATAAAATATTCACAGAAAAAACAAAGAAAGATAAAGGTTTACGTGCAGGGGCCTGTGAGGTAAGACCTGAGCTGCCCGTTCTCAGCAGAGCAAGAGAGAGACTCGCTGGGCGCCGCTGGATGACGTTACCACACGTAGAGGCCAATCCAGTCCTGGTCTTACACTGTCACACAGGCCGCGCCCACTCTTTAACCCCTGACCGGACACGCGTCCAGCCCCCCATCACAGGCACCCAGTGCGCACGAGGTTATCCTCAGAGATCAACGCCTGCCAAGAGCAGCCCACAAAGTGCTCAGGAAGCAGACAATACTGACTTAGTATCTCGGCCATAGTAAGGTGGGGGAACAAAAAGGCCATCCTGTAAAAAGTGCGCCGCAGTCAGGTTAGGAAAAGGGACACAATTAACCCGCTGACCTCTCCTGGGTGTCCCCTTGCACCTCCTTTTTACTGTGGCAGCAGATTTAAATATTAAATCGGGCGACCCAGAGAGGTCAATCAGTGAGCGAGTGCCGCTAGTGCTTCTGATATTTGCTGTAAGATGACCGCACCAGCATCTAAGTTTGCAGATCTTCCTTTCCTGGGCTGGAACTAGTACCTGGGAGAGTCCTGAATGACTGCAGCAAAATGTTGTGGGCAATGCTTATAAAATTGGTTTATTGCATTGCACTGTGTGACCATAAAGATGTATTTAAAAAAAAACAAACCAGTACTTTCAGCAAAGTTTCCTGATTTGAGGTCTACTCAGTAACCTGCAAAGTGTATTAATGCAGATTATTTACTACAACTTGCATTACCGGCACGGGCGCGTATTCATGAATAAAAGTGCATAACCATGCATCACAGGTCAGGACCCAGAGCCCTTCACAGCAGATAAAGTGAACAGCACATATTCCATGGGTACGACTATAACATTATAATATGTAATATAATATATATATAATGTAAGTCCCCAGGGCTAGGGATGCCGCGCGGGCAGGAACCATGGCCCAGAACTGTGACGGCAATCATCAGCCTAAACTAAATTTGGAAGAGAGGTATAACAGAGGGAAAACTCCCTGGGCAGATGTGAATGAAGGTTTAAGGCACTGGAAGGAGAAAGCAGCAGAAGGAAGTGAATGGGTGAAGCAGCTCTTATGAGCAAGGCATTAGTGCAGTCTCTATCCTGGCTCCTTCATCCAGGCACTACTTTTTTATTTTTTTTAGCAATCCCTAATATTTTTAACACCCTGCATATTTCCCAGAAAAAGATCCTTTTATACCAGTTCCCAAAACAAAATCTTCACCATTGCAAGGAAGAGACGGGTGGATGGGGAGAGGCAGGACGAGGAGAAAGGAGGAGGTGAGGAAAGCACAGCACAGGTTACAGGCAGCAGCGTTCACGACCCCTACCCTAGAGAAGAGCAGAGACACAGGTATCAGGTATAGAGGGGGAGCACGGAGGGGAGAGGGACCTTGTGACAAGAGGTGAGGAGAGCGTGCACGACCCCTACCCTAGAGAAGAGCAGAGACACAGGTATCAGGTATAGAGGGGGAGCACGGAGGGGAGAGGGACCTTGTGACAAGAGGTGAGGAGAGCGTGCACGACCCCTACCCTAGAGAAGAGCAGAGACACAGGTATCAGGTATAGAGGGGGAGCACGGAGGGGAGAGGGGCCTTGTAACAAGAGGTGAGGAGAGCGTGCACGTCCCCTACCCTAGAGAAGAGCAGAGACACAGGTATCAGGTATAGAGGGGAGGGGAGAGGGGCCTTGTGACAAGAGGTGAGGAGAGCGTGCACGACCCCTACCCTAGAGAAGAGCAGAGACACAGGTATCAGGTATAGAGGGGGAGCACGGAGGGGAGAGGGGCCTTGTAACAAGAGGTGAGGAGAGCGTGCACGACCCCTACCCTAGAGGAGAGCAGAGACACAGGTATCAGGTATAGAGGGGGAGCACGGAGGGCAGAGGGGCCTTGTGACAAGAGGTGAGGAGAGCGTGCACGACCCCTACCCTAGAGAAGAGCAGAGACACAGGTATCAGATATAGAGGGGGAGCACGGAGGGGAGAGGGGCCTTGTGACAAGAGGTGAGGAGAGCGTGCACAACCCCTACCCTAGAGAAGAGCAGAGACACAGGTATCAGGTATAGAGGGGGAGCACGGAGGGGAGAGGTGAGGAGAGCGTGCACTGCCCCTACCCTAGAGAAGAGCAGAGACACAGGTATCAGGTATAGAGGGGAAGCACGGAGGGGAGAGGGGCCTTGTGACAAGAGGTGAGGAGAGCGTGCACGTCCCCTACCCTAGAGAAGAGCAGAGACACAGGTATCAGATATAGAGGGGGAGCACGGAGGGGAGAGGGACCTTGTGACAAGAGGTGAGGAGAGCGTGCACGTCCCCTACCCTAGAGAAGAGCAGAGACACAGGTATCAGATATAGAGGGGGAGCACGGAGGGGAGAGGGGCCTTGTGACAAGAGGTGAGGAGAGCGTGCACTGCCCCTACCCTAGAGAAGAGCAGAGACACAGGTATCAGGTATAGAGGGGGAGCACGGAGGGGAGAGGGGCCTTGTGACGAGAGGTGAGGAGAGCGTGCACTGCCCCTACCCTAGAGAAGAGCAGAGACACAGGTATCAGGTATAGAGGGGGAGCACGGAGGGGAGAGGGGAGAGGTGAGGGCAGCGTGCACGACCCCTACCCTAGAGAAGAGCAGAGACACAGGTATCAGGTATAGAGGGGGAGCACGGAGGGGAGAGGGGCCTTGTGACAAGAGGTGAGGGCAGCGTGCACGACCCCTACCCTAGAGGAGAGCAGAGACACAGGTATCAGTTATAGAGGGGGAGCACGGAGGGGAGAGGGGCCTTGTGATGAGAGGTGAGGAGAGCGTGCACGTCCCCTACCCTAGAGAAGAGCAGAGACACAGGTATCAGTTATAGAGGGGAGGGGAGAGGGGCCTTGTGACAAGAGGTGAGGAGAGCGTGCACGTCCCCTACCCTAGAGAAGAGCAGAGACACAGGTATCAGGTATAGAGGGGGAGCACGGAGGGGAGGGGAGAGGTGAGGAGAGCGTGCACTGCCCCTACCCTAGAGAAGAGCAGAGACACAGGTATCAGGTATAGAGGGGGAGCACGGAGGAGAGAGGGGCCTTGTGACAAGAGGTGAGGAGAGCGTGCACGACCCCTACCCTAGAGAAGAGCAGAGGACACAGGTATCAGGTATAGAGGGGGAGCACGGAGGGGAGAGGGGCCTTGTGACAAGAGGTGAGGAGAGCGTGCACTGCCCCTACCCTAGAGAAGAGCAGAGACACAGGTATCAGGTATAGAGGGGGAGCACGGAGGGGAGAGGGGCCTTGTAACAAGAGGTGAGGAGAGCGTGCACTGACCCTACCCTAGAGAAGAGCAGAGACACAGGTATCAGGTATAGAGGGGGAGCACGGAGGGGAGGGGGCCTTGTGACAAGAGGTGAGGAGAGCGTGCACTGCCCCTACCCTAGAGAAGAGCAGAGACACAGGTATCAGGTATAGAGGGGAGGGGAGAGGGGCCTTGTGACAAGAGGTGAGGAGAGCGTGCACGTCCCCTACCCTAGAGAAGAGCAGAGACACAGGTATCAGGTATAGAGGGGGAGCACGGAGGGGAGAGGGGCCTTGTGACGAGAGGTGAGGGCAGCGTGCACGTCCCCTACCCTAGAGAAGAGCAGAGACACAGGTATCAGGTATAGAGGGGAAGCACGGAGGGGAGAGGGGCCTTGTAACAAGAGGTGAGGAGAGCGTGCATGACCCCTACCCTAGAGAAGAGCAGAGACACAGGTATCAGGTATAGAGGGGGAGCACGGAGGGGAGAGGGGCCTTGTGACAAGAGGTGAGGAGAGCGTGCACGTCCCCTACCCTAGAGAAGAGCAGAGACACAGGTATCAGGTATAGAGGGGGAGCACGGAGGGGAGGGGAGAGGTGAGGGCAGCGTGCACGACCCCTACCCTAGAAAAGAGCAGGGACACAGGTATCAGGTATAGAGGGGGAGCACGGAGGGGAGGGGAGAGGGGCCTTGTGACAAGAGGTGAGGAGAGCGTGCACGACCCCTACCCTAGAGAAGAGCAGAGACACAGGTATCAGGTATAGAGGGGGAGCACGGAGGGGAGAGGGGCCTTGTGACAAGAGGTGAGGAGAGCGTGCACGTCCCCTACCCTAGAGAAGAGCAGAGACACAGGTATCAGTTATAGAGGGGAGGGGAGAGGGGCCTTGTGACAAGAGGTGAGGAGAGCGTGCACGTCCCCTACCCTAGAGAAGAGCAGAGACACAGGTATCAGGTATAGAGGGGGAGCACGGAGGGGAGAGGGGCCTTGTGACAAGAGGTGAGGAGAGCGTGCACGACCCCTACCCTAGAGAAGAGCAGAGACACAGGTATCAGGTATAGAGGGGGAGCACGGAGGGGAGAGGGGCCTTGTGACAAGAGGTGAGGAGAGCGTGCACGTCCCCTACCCTAGAGAAGAGCAGAGACACAGGTATCAGGTATAGAGGAGGAGCACGGAGGGGAGAGGGGCCTTGTGACAAGAGGTGAGGAGAGCGTGCACGTCCCCTACCCTAGAGAAGAGCAGAGACACAGGTATCAGGTATAGAGGGGAGGGGAGAGGGGCCTTGTGACAAGAGGTGAGGAGAGCGTGCACGTCCCCTACCCTAGAGAAGAGCAGAGACACAGGTATCAGGTATAGAGGGGGAGCACGGAGGGGAGGGGGGAGAGGTGAGGAGAGCGTGCAGTGCAGGAAGCAGCAGCTGCACAGGAATCACTGCCAGCTCTCCCACTCCTCAGCAGCTCCTATCAGATGAAGCATAAAATAAAGAGGAAAGATCCTTAAATGCAGGAAAATGAAAGTGAAGGTGAGTATGGTCTGCAGGGCCTGTGAATGGGAGGATGCAGGTAGGACACAACATTTCTAAATAATTCTGCATATTACTGCCACTTCACTAGCACAGGGATTTGGGTTGGATAAGCCACAGAGGAGTCTGTATATGTTAAAACCAACAACAAATGCAATATTTTTACCAGTGAAGGAGAAAAGTAAATATAAAAACACAAGGTCACATTTCAACACTAACAGAAATGAGAAAGAGGTACAGGAAGCAAAATGTTCAATTTCACTTTATGTGAACTGAAATTAAAAAATTGTAAAACCTTGCAAGGCGATTGAACAGAAAGCGTCGTGTGAAGGACAAGATACAATGTTCTGCATCCAATCACATGAGACACAGGCAGCCAGCAAAGCCCAACCTTGCATTTCGGAATAAACTCTCTAAAGCAACCTTCAACCAACCACAGCAAGAGAAGCAAATATCTTGGCTTTGCTTATTCAGTTTCCTTTTCAGTTCTTCCGTTCATAGCGGCTCAGTAGTCGGAGTGCGGAAATGTTTCTCCGCATCCATAGAAGGGGATGGGCCCATGAACTGGAAAAGGAAAGGCAAACTGGAGCTGCAGCCAGGATATCTGCTTCCTGGCACAAAGCTACCGAACAGCGGGCTAGCGGGCAGGGAAACTGCTGGCCCCGGAGCTGGGCTAGTGCTGCTGCACGCCTGCAAGTCCTGCATGCAGCGCTTTACCTCCGGGCTGAACACCCCCCAGCCTGCCCAGGAAAGGGAGCCCGCAGCCGCCGCCGCCGCCGGGACCTCACAGGGGGCGAGCATCCTGCAGCTCGGCCATGCTAAAGGCTTCTCAGCCCGAGCGACGCGAGGTGCACCTTGCAGGGAAGAGCAGCGCCGGCGCGGATCCCGGATCAGGACAGCGGGTGTTTGCGTTCAAACTCGCAGGAGCGGAACCGGCGAACGCGCCCCTTTCAAACTTCCCAACATTCCGAGCTCCGCATAACGGCCCCGCGCCCTCCTCCGCGTCTTCCCAATGGTAAAGTGCGGGCCCGGAGCACACCCGGGAACCCCTCCACCCCATCCATTACCAGCAGTAAAGTACAGGACACACACACACACCCGGGAACCCCTCCACCCCATCCATTACCAGCAGTAAAGTACAGGACACACACACACACCCGGGAACCCCTCCACCCCATCCATTACCAGCAGTAAAGTACAGGACACACACACACACCCGGGAACCCCTCCACCCCATCCATTACCAGCAGTAAAGTACAGGACACACACACACACCCGGGAACCCCTCCCCCCCATCCATTACCAGCAGTAAAGTACAGGACACACACACACACCCGGGAACCCCTCCACCCCATCCATTACCAGCAGTAAAGTACAGGACACACACACACACCCGGGAACCCCTCCACCCCATCCATTACCAGCAGTAAAGCACAGGACACACACACACACCCGGGAACCCCTCCACCCCATCCATTACCAGCAGTAAAGTACAGGACACACACACACACCCGGGAACCCCTCCACCCCATCCATTACCAGCAGTAAAGTACAGGACACACACAGCCAGGAACCCCTCCACCCCATCCATTACCAGCAGTAAAGTACAGGACACACACACCCGGGAACCCCTCCACCCCATCCATTACCAGCAGTAAAGTACAGGACACACACACACACCCGGGAACCCCTCCACCCCATCCATTACCAGCAGTAAAGTACAGGACACACACACACACCCGGGAACCCCTCCACCCCATCCATTACCAGCAGTAAAGTACAGGACACACACACCCGGGAACCCCTCCACCCCATCCATTACCAGCAGTAAAGTACAGGACACCCACAGCCAGGAACCCCTCCACCCCATCCATTACCAGCAGTAAAGTACAGGACACACACAGCCAGGAACCCCTCCACCCCATCCATTACCAGCAGTAAAGTACAGGACACACACACCCGGGAACCCCTCCACCCCATCCATTACCAGCAGTAAAGTACAGCACCCACTCACCCGGGAACCCCTCCACCCTATCCATTACCAGCAGTAAAGTACAGGACACACACACCCGGGAACCCCTCCACCCCATCCATTACCAGCAGTAATGTACAGCACCCACACACCCGGGAACCCCTCCACCCCATCCATTACCAGCAGTAATGTACAGGACACACACACCCGGGAACCCCTCCACCCCATCCATTACCAGCAGTAATGTACAGGACACACACACCCGGGAACCCCTCCACCCCATCCATTACCAGCAGTAAAGTACAGCACCCACACACCCGGGAACCCCTCCACCCCATCCATTACCAGCAGTAAAGTACAGGACACACACCCGGGAACCCCTCCACCCCATCCATTACCAGCAGTAAAGTACAGGACACACACACACCCGGGAACCCCTCCACCCCATCCATTACCAGCAGTAAAGTACAGGACACACACACACACCCGGGAACCCCTCCACCCCATCCATTACCAGCAGTAAAGTACAGGACACACACACACACCCGGGAACCCCTCCACCCCATCCATTACCAGCAGTAAAGTACAGGACACACACAGCCAGGAACCCCTCCACCCCAACCATTACCAGCAGTAAAGTACAGGACACACACACCCGGGAACCCCTCCACCCCATCCATTACCAGCAGTAATGTACAGGACACACACAGCCAGGAACCCCTCCACCCCATCCATTACCAGCAGTAAAGTACAGGACACACACACCCGGGAACCCCTCCACCCCATCCATTACCAGCAGTAAAGTACAGGACACACACAGCCAGGAACCCCTCCACCCCATCCATTACCAGCAGTAAAGTACAGGACACACACACCCGGGAACCCCTCCACCCCATCCATTACCAGCAGTAAAGTACAGGACACACACAGCCAGGAACCCCTCCACCCCATCCATTACCAGCAGTAAAGTACAGGACACACACAGCCAGGAACCCCTCCACCCCATCCATTACCAGCAGTAAAGTACAGGACACACACACCCGGGAACCCCTCCACCCCATCCATAACCAGCAGTAAAGTACAGGACACCCACAGCCAGGAACCCCTCCACCCCATCCATTACCAGCAGTAAAGTACAGGACACACACACCCGGGAACCCCTCCACCCCATCCATTACCAGCAGTAAAGTACAGGACACACACAGCCAGGAACCCCTCCACCCCATCCATTACCAGCAGTAAAGTACAGGACACACACACCCGGGAACCCCTCCACCCCATCCATTACCAGCAGTAAAGTACAGGACACACACACCCGGGAACCCCACCACCCCATCCATTACCAGCAGTAAAGTACAGGACACACACACACACCCGGGAACCCCTCCACCCCATCCATTACCAGCAGTAATGTACAGGACACACACACCCAACACACACAGCCAGGAACCCCTCCACCCCATCCATTACCAGCAGTAAAGTACAGGACACACACACCAGGGAACCCCTCCACCCCATCTATTACCAGCAGTAAAGTACAGGACACACACACCCAACACACACAGCCAGGAACCCCTCCACCCCATTCATTACCAGCAGTAAAGTACAGGACACACACACAGACAGGAACCCCTCCACCCCATCCATTACCAGCAGTAAAGTACAGGACACACACACCCAACCACACACACCAGGGAACCCCTCCACCCCATCTATTACCAGCAGTAAAGTACAGGACACACACACCCAACCACACACAGCCAGGAACCCCTCCACCCCATCCATTACCAGCAGTAAAGTACAGGACACACACACCCAACACACACAGCCAGGAACCCCTCCACCCCATCCATTACCAGCAGTAAAGTACAGGACACACACACCCAACACACACACCCGGGAACCCCTCCACCCCATCCATTACCAGCAGTAAAGTACAGGACACACACACACACCCGGGAACCCCTCCACCCCATCCATTACCAGCAGTAAAGTACAGGACACACACAGCCAGGAACCCCTCCACCCCATCCATTACCAGCAGTAAAGTACAGGACACACACACCCAACACACACAGCCAGGAACCCCTCCACCCCATCCATTACCAGCAGTAAAGTACAGGACACACAGCCAGGAACCCCTCCACCCCATCTATTACCAGCAGTAAAGTACAGGACACACACCCGGGAACCTCTCCACCCCATCCATTACCAGCAGTAAAGTACAGGACACACACACCGAACACTCACAGCCAGGAACCCCTCCACCCCATCCATTACCAGCAGTAAAGTACAGGACACACACACCCAACACTCACAGCCAGGAACCCCTCCACCCCATCTATTACCAGCAGAAAAGTACAAGACACACACAGCCAGGAACCCCTCCACCCCATCCATTACCTGCAGAAAAGTACAGCACCCACACACCCGGGAACCCCTCCACCCCATCTATTACCAGCAGAAAAGTACAGGACACACACAGCCAGGAAACCCTCCACCCCATCTATTACCAGCAGAAAAGTACAGGATACACACAGCCAGGAACCCCTCCACCCCATCCATTACCAGCAGTAAAGTACAGGACACACACACACAGCCGGGAACCCCTCCACCCCATCCATTACCAGCAGTAAAGTACAAGACACACACACACAGCCGGGAACCCCTCCACCCCATCTATTACCAGCAGTAAAGTACAGGACACACACAGCCAGGAACCCCTCCACCCCATCCATTACCAGCTGTAAAGTACAGGACACACACACCCGGGAACCCCTCCACCCCATCCATTACCAGCAGTAATGTACAGGACACACACAGCCAGGAACCCCTCCACCCCATCCATTACCAGCAGTAAAGTACAGGACACACACAGCCAGGAACCCCTCCACCCCATCCATTACCTGCAGCAATGTAAAGGACACACACAGCCAGGAACCCCTCCACCCCATCCATTACCAGCTGTAAAGTACAGGACACACACACCCGGGAACCCCTCCACCCCATCCATTACCAGCAGTAAAGTACAGGACACACACAGCCAGGAACCCCTCCACCCCATCCATTACCTGCAGCAATGTAAAGGACACCCTTGAGCCCATACCTACACGCTCTCATCCGCCCTCCATTACCAGCAGGGAAGTAACAGCCACGAAACCCTCCACCCCATCTATTACCAGCAGCAATACACAGGCCATCCCTTCCTTCCTCTAGCGAATTCATTAGCAGCAACAATGTGCAGGACATCCTGCATGCACTCACACATCCCAGCCGAGAGCCCCTCCACCCCCACAGGCCAGGAACCCCTCCCTGCATTCACCCCTCCGCCCTGCTCCCTCCCTGCACCCGCACCTCCAGCTCAATCCTCTCTCTCCACCCCACACTCACCACCTTCACGCAACCCCTGCCCACTCCCTACAACGTTCCCGAGCCTGCCCGCTCCTTCCAGGCCCCCGGCTGCCATCCTCTCCCCACCACCGCTCCCGGGAAACGCCCAGCGCTGCGACAGCCACATCTCGGCCGGGGGATACCTGAGCGCCGGGGCCCCGACTCCAACGATGCGCGCCGGCCTCCGGGACGGCACCCGAGCCTGACAGCCACGGCGCTCCCGGGGAGAGGAGCGGGCGGGGAGGGCAGCGCACGTCACTGCCAGCACGAGGACGGGCCCAGGGCGGCCACCGTAGCGGAGAGAGCGCGCGCCCCGGCCTGAGCGAAAGGGAGGGGCCTGAGCTGCTGCACAATGAGAGGAAGGGAGGAGCCCTGAGAGCCTGCACACACTGCACAATGAGAGGAGCTCTGAGATCCTACACACACTGCACAATGAGAGGAGCCCTGAGAGCCTGCACACACTGCACAATGAGAGGAGCTCTGAGATCCTACACACACTGCACAATGAGAGGAGCCCTGAGAGCCTGCACACACTGCACAATGAGAGGAGCCCTGAGATCCTACACACACTGCACAATGAGAGGAGCCCTGAGATCCTGCACACACACTGCACAATGAGAGGAAGAGAGGAGCCCTGAGATCCTGCACACACACTGCACAATGAGAGGAGCCCTGAGATCCTGCACACACACTGCACAATGAGAGGAAGAGAGGAGCCCTGAGATCCTGCACACACTGCACAATGAGAGGAAGGGAGGAGCACTGAGAGCCTACACACACTGCACAATGAGAGGAGCCCTGAGATCCTGCACACACTGCCCAATGAGAGGAGCCCTGAGATCCTACACACACTGCACAATGAGAGGAAGGGAGGAGCCCTGAGATCCTACACACACACTGCACAATGAGAGGAGCCCTGAGAGCCTACACACACACTGCACAATGAGAGGAGCCCTGAGATCCTCCACACACTGCCCAATGAGAGGAGCCCTGAGAGCCTACACACGCTGCACAATGAGAGAAAGAGAGGAGCCCTGAGATCCTACACACACACTGCCCAATGAGAGGAGCCCTGAGATCCTGCACACACTGCCCAATGAGAGGAGCCCTGAGATCCTACACACACCACAATGAGAGGAAGGGAGGAGCCCTGAGAGCCTGCACACACTGCACAATGAGAGGAGCTCTGAGAGCCTGCACACACTGCACAATGAGAGGAGCCCTGAGAGCCTGCACACACTGCACAATGAGAGGAGCCCTGAGATCCTACACAATGAGAGGAGCCCTGAGATCCTGCACACACTGCACAATGAGAGGAGCTCTGAGAGCCTGCACACACTGCACAATGAGAGGAGCCCTGAGACCCTGCACACACTGCACAATGAGAGGAGCCCTGAGATCCTACACAATGAGAGGAGCCCTGAGATCCTACACACACTGCACAATGAGAGGAGCCCTGACACCCTGCACACACTGCACAATTAGAGGAGCCCTGAGAGCCTACACACACTGCACAATGAGAGGAGCCCTGAGATCCTGCACACACTGCACAATGAGAGGAGCCCTGAGATCCTACACACACACTGCACAATGAGAAGAGCCCTGAGATCCTACACACACTGCACAATGAGAGAAAGGGAGGAGCCCTGAGAGCCTACACACACTGCACAATGAGAGGAGCCCTGAGACCCTGCACACACTGCACAATGAGAGGAGCCCTGAGAGCCTACACACACTGCACAATGAGAGGAGCCCTAAGAGCCTGCACACACTGCACAATGAGAGGAGCCCTAAGAGCCTGCACACACTGCACAATGAGAGGAGCCCTGAGAGCCTGCACACACTGCACAATGAGAGGAGCCCTGAGAGCCTGCACACACTGCACAATGAGAGGAGCCCTGAGATCCTTCACAATGAGAGGAGCCCTGAGATCCTGCACACACTGCACAATGAGAGGAGCCCTGAGATCCTGCACACACTGCACAATGAGAGGAGCCCTGAGAGCCTGCACACACTGCACAATGAGAGGAAGGGAGGAGCCCTGAGATCCTACACACACACTGCCCAATGAGAGGAGCCCTGAGATCCTACACACGCTGCACAATGAGAGGAGCCCTGAGATCCTGCACACACTGCCCAATGAGAGGAGCCCTGAGATCCTGCACACACACTGCACAATGAGAAGAGCCCTGAGATCCTGCACACACTGCACAATGAGAGGAAAGGAGGAGCCCTGAGATCCTACACACACACTGCCCAATGAGAGGAGCCCTGAGATCCTACACACACTGCACAATGAGAGGAGCCCTGAGATCCTACACACACTGCACAATGAGAGGAGCCCTGAGATCCTACACACACTGCACAATGAGAGGAAGAGAGAAGCCCTGAGAGCCTACACACACTGCACAATGAGAGGAAGGGAGGAGCCCTGAGATCCTCCACACACTGCCCAATGAGAGGAGCCCTGAGATCCTCCACACACTGCCCAATGAGAGGAGCCCTGAGATCCTACACACACTGCACAATGAGAGGAGCCCTGAGATCCTACACACACTGCACAATGAGAGGAAGAGAGGAGCCCTGAGATCCTACACACACTGCACAATGAGAGGAGCCCTGAGATCCTACACACACTGCACAATGAGAGGAAGAGAGGAGCCCTGAGAGCCTACACACACTGCACAATGAGAGGAAGGGAGGAGCCCTGAGATCCTCCACACACTGCCCAATGAGAGGAGCCCTGAGATCCTACACACACTGCCCAATGAGAGGAGCCCTGAGATCCTACACACACTGCACAATGAGAGGAAGAGAGGAGCCCTGAGATCCTACACACACTGCCCAATGAGAGGAGCCCTGAGAGCCTACACACACTGCACAATGAGAGGAGCCCTGAGATCCTGCACACGCTGCCCAATGAGAGGAGCCCTGAGATCCTACACACGCTGCACAATGAGAGGAAGAGAGGAGCCCTGACATCCTACACACACTGCCCAATGAGAGGAGCCCTGAGAGCCTACACACACTGCACAATGAGAGGAGCCCTGAGATCCTGCACACACACTGCACAATGAGAGGAAGAGAGGAGCCCTGAGATCCTGCACACACACTGCACAATGAGAGGAGCCCTGAGATCCTGCACACACACTGCACAATGAGAGGAAGAGAGGAGCCCTGAGATCCTGCACACACACTGCACAATGAGAGCAGCCCTGAGTTCCTGCACACACACTGCACAATGAGAGGAAGAGAGGAGCCCTGAGATCCTGCACACACACTGCACAATGAGAGGAAGGGAGGAGCCCTGAGAGCCTACACACACTGCACAATGAGAGGAAGAGAGGAGCCCTGAGATCCTGCACACACACTGCACAATGAGAGGAGCCCTGAGCTCCTGCACACACACTGCCCAATGAGAGGAGCCCTGAGATCCTACACACACTGCACAATGAGAGGAAGAGAGGAGCCCTGACATCCTACACACACTGCCCAATGAGAGGAGCCCTGAGATCCTACACACACTGCCCAATGAGAGGAGCCCTGAGATCCTACACACACTGTACAATGAGAGGAGCCCTGAGATCCTGCACACACTGCACAATGAGAGGAAGGGAGGAGCCCTGAGATCCTGCACACACTGCACAATGAGAGGAGCCCTGAGATCCTACACACACTGCACAATGAGAGGAGTCCTGAGATCCTACACACACTGCACAATGAGAGGAGCCTTGAGATCCTGCACACGCTGCCCAATGAGAGGAGCCCTAAGATCCTGCACACACTGCCCAATGAGAGGAGCCCTGAGATCCTACACACACTGCCCAATCAGAGGAGCCCTGAGATCCTGCACACACTGCCCAATGAGAGGAGCCCTGAGATCCAGCACACGCTGCACAATGAGAGGAGCCCTGAGATCCTGCACACACTGCACAATGAGAGGAAGAGAGCAGCCCTGAGATCCTACACACACTGCACAATGAGAGGAAGGGAGGAGCCCTGAGATCCTCCACACGCTGCACAATGAGAGGAGCCCTGAGATCGTACACACGCTGCACAATGAGAGGAAGAGAGGAGCCCTGAGATCCTGCTCACACTGCCCAATGAGAGGAGCCCTGAGATCCTACACACACTGCACAATGAGAGGAAGGGAGGAGCCCTGAGATCCTGCACACACACTGCACAATGAGAGGAGCCCTGAGATCCTGCACACACACTGCACAATGAGAGGAGCCCTGAGATCCTGCACACACACTGCACAATGAGAGGAAGAGAGGAGCCCTGAGATCCTGCACACACTGCACAATGAGAGGAAGGGACGAGCACTGAGAGCCTACACACACTGCACAATGAGAGGAGCCCTGAGATCCTGCACACACTGCCCAATGAGAGGAGCCCTGAGATCCTACACACACTGCACAATGAGAGGAAGGGAGGAGCCCTGAGATCCTACACACACACTGCACAATGAGAGGAGCCCTGAGAGCCTACACACACACTGCACAATGAGAGGAGCCCTGAGATCCTCCACACACTGCCCAATGAGAGGAGCCCTGAGAGCCTACACATGCTGCACAATGAGAGAACGAGAGGAGCCCTGAGATCCTACACACACACTGCCCAATGAGAGGAGCCCTGAGATCCTGCACACACTGCCCAATGAGAGGAGCCCTGAGATCCTACACACACCACAATGAGAGGAAGGGAGGAGCCCTGAGATCCTACACACACACTGCACAATGAGAGGAGCCCTGAGAGCTTACACACACTGCACAATGAGAGGAGCCCTGAGAGCCTACACACACTGCACAATGAGAGGAGCCCTGAGATCCTCCACACACTGCCCAATGAGAGGAGCCCTGAGAGCCTACACACGCTGCACAATGAGAGAAAGAGAGGAGCCCTGAGATCTTACACACACACTGCACAATGAGAGGAGCCCTGAGATCCTCCACACACTGCCCAATGAGAGGAGCCCTGAGAGCCTACACTCGCTGAACAATGAGAGAAAGAGAGGAGCCCTGAGATCCTACACACACTGCACAATGAGAGGAGCCCTGAGATCCTACACACACTGCACAATGAGAGGAGCCCTGAGAGCCTACACACGCTGCACAATGAGAGAAAGAGAGGAGCCCTGAGATCCTACACACACTGCACAATGATAGGAGCCCTAAGATCCTACACACACTGCACAATGAGAGGAGCCCTGAGATCCTACACACACTGCACAATGAGAGGAGCCCTGAGATCCTGCACACACTGCACAATGAGAGGAAGGGAGGAGCCCTGAGATCCTACACACACACTGCACAATGAGAGGAGCCCTGAGATCCTCCACACACTGCACAATGAGAGGAGCCCTGAGATCCTCCACACACTGCCCAATGAGAGGAGCCCTGAGAGCCTACACACGCTGCACAATGAGAGAAAGAGAGGAGCCCTGAGATCCTACACACACACTGCACAATGAGAAGAGCCCTGAGATCCTCCACACACTGCCCAATGAGAGGAGCCCTGAGAGCCTACACATGCTGCACAATGAGAGAAAGAGAGGAGCCCTGAGATCCTACACACACTGCACAATGAGAGGAGCCCTAAGATCCTACACACACTGCACAATGAGAGGAGCCCTGAGATCCTGCACACACTGCACAATGAGAGGAAGGGAGGAGCCCTGAGATCCTACACACACACTGCACAATGAGAGGAGCCCTGAGATCCTCCACACACTGCACAATGAGAGGAGCCCTGAGATCCTCCACACACTGCCCAATGAGAAGAGCCCTGAGAGCCTACACACGCTGCACAATGAGAGAAAGAGAGGAGCCCTGAGATCCTGCACACACACTGCACAATGAGAGGAGCCCTGAGATCCTCCACACACTGCCCAATGAGAGGAGCCCTGAGAGCCTACACACGCTGCACAATGAGAGAAAGAGAGGAGCCCTGAGATCCTACACACACTGCACAATGAGAGGAGCCCTAAGATCCTACACACACTACACAATGAGAGGAGCCCTGAGATCCTGCACACACTGCACAATGAGAGGAGCCCTGAGAGCCTACACACACTGCACAATGAGAGGAGCCCTGAGAGCCTACACACACTGCACAATGAGAGGAGCCCTGAGATCCTGCACACACTGCACAATGAGAGGAGCCCTGAGAGCTTACACACACTGCACAAAGAGAGGAAGGGAGGAGCCCTGAGATCCTGCACACACTGCACAATGAGAGGAAGGGAGGAGCCCTGAGAGCCTACACACACTGCACAATGAGAGGAGCCCTGAGATCCTGCACACACTGCACAATGAGAGGAGCCCTGAGAGCTTACACACACTGCACAATGAGAGAAAGAGAGGAGCCCTGAGATCCTGCACACACTGCCCAATGAGAGGAGCCCTGAGATCCTACACACACCACAATGAGAGGAAGGGAGGAGCCCTGAGATCCTACACACACACTGCACAATGAGAGGAGCCCTGAGAGCTTACACACACTGCACAATGAGAGGAGCCCTGAGAGCCTACACACACTGCACAATGAGAGGAGCCCTGAGATCCTCCACACTCTGCCCAATGAGAGGAGCCCTGAGAGCCTACACACGCTGCACCATGAGAGAAAGAGAGGAGCCCTGAGATCCTACACACACTGCACAATGAGAGGAGCCCTGAGAGCCTACACACGCTGCACAATGAGAGAAAGAGAGGAGCCCTGAGATCCTACACACACTGCACAATGAGAGGAGCCCTAAGATCCTACACACACTGCACAATGAGAGGAGCCCTGAGATCCTACACACACTGCACAATGAGAGGAGCCCTGAGATCCTGCACACACTGCACAATGAGAGGAGCCCTGAGATCCTACACTCACTGCACAATGAGAGGAGCACTGAGAGCCTACACACGCTGCACAATGAGAGAAAGAGAGGAGCCCTGAGATCCTACACACACTGCACAATGAGAGGAGCCCTAAGATCCTACACACACTGCACAATGAGAGGAGCCCTGAGATCCTACACACACTGCACAATGAGAGGAGCCCTGAGATCCTGCACACACTGCACAATGAGAGGAAGGGAGGAGCCCTGAGATCCTACACACACTGCACAATGAGAGGAGCCCTAAGATCCTACACACACTGCACAATGAGAGGAGCCCTGAGATCCTCCACACACTGCCCAATGAGAGGAGCCCTGAGAGCCTCCACACGCTGCACAATGAGAGAGAGGAGCCCTGAGATCCTACACACACACTGCACAATGAGAAGAGCCCTGAGATCCTCCACACACTGCCCAATGAGAGGAGCCCTGAGAGCCTACACACGCTGCACAATGAGAGAAAGAGAGGAGCCCTGAGATCCTACACACACTGCACAATGAGAGGAGCCCTAAGATCCTACACACACTGCACAATGAGAGGAGCCCTGAGATCCTGCACACACTGCACAATGAGAGGAAGGGAGGAGCCCTGAGATCCTACACACACACTGCACAATGAGAGGAGCCCTGAGATTCTCCACACACTGCACAATGAGAGGAGCCCTGAGATCCTCCACACACTGCCCAATGAGAGGAGCCCTGAGAGCCTACACACGCTGCACAATGAGAGAAAGAGAGGAGCCCTGAGATCCTGCACACACACTGCACAATGAGAGGAGCCCTGAGATCCTCCACACACTGCCCAATGAGAGGAGCCCTGAGAGCCTACACACGCTGCACAATGAGAGAAAGAGAGGAGCCCTGAGATCCTACACACACTGCACAATGAGAGGAGCCCTAAGATCCTACACACACTGCACAATGAGAGGAGCCCTGAGATCCTGCACACACTGCACAATGAGAGGAGCCCTGAGAGCTTACACACACTGCACTATGAGAGGAGCCCTGAGAGCCTACACACACTGCACAATGAGAGGAGCCCTGAGATCCTACACACACTGCAAAAAACCTGGGCTCATTGGAACAACTGCTTACTATCCATCAATTCTCTGCTATCCAGCCTCAACCTTATACTAAACACAAATAAAACAGAAATACTCATCATCTCGCCTGACGAAAACCACACAACCTCCAACGTCAAAAACTCAACACAATCCATAATACCACCCATCAACCACTCACCGTCAGTCAGAGACTTAGGGGTGCGCATCGACAATCTATTCAACCTTAAATCTTTCATTCACAACACAACCAAAGAATGTTACTTTAAACTACAAGTGCTAAAAAATCTGAAACCACTCCTTCACTTCAGTGACTTCCGTTTAGTAGTTCAGTCTATAATTTTATCAAAGTTAGACTACTGCAATTCTCTTCTGTTAGGTCTTCCATTATCAGCCATAAAACCCTTACAGATGGTACAAAACGCTGCGGCGAGGTTACTCACCAACACCAACAAAAGAGCCCACATCACTCCAATTCTGCTCTACCTCCACTGGCTTCCCATAAAAGCTAGAATCACCTTCAAGACACTATCAATGATTCACAAGGATATTATGGGCAGCGCCCACTTAAATCTTACCTCGCAACTCCGCATTCACACTTCTAAAAGACCTATCAGATATAATTATAAAGGTTCTTTATACGCTCCTCCGATTAAAACTTCGCTAGCCAAACGGGCACTCTCCACAGCCGGGCCCACCCTTTGGAACTCATTACCGCCTGATCTTCGACTTGAAACCTGCCATCTAACCTTCAAGAAAAACCTAAAAACGTGGCTCTTCCGGCAAGCCTTTCCAGAATCACAGGAACACTTCGACACCGGTCAAAGAGCAAAATAGCTCAATTCAAAGCCCACTACCGACCTTTTACCCTCAGGACCTTAATCTGATCAGTACACCCACCAGCTACGAAAGATCCTCTCTTGAATCATTATACGACCTTATACCCTCAGGACCTTAATCTGGACAATCCATTCACCTGCTAGGAAAGATCCTCTCTTGTAGCATTAGCTCACTAGCTTATGCTTTTCCCTTAGTTATGTCTTTCAACATAGAACACTGTCATCTGTATACCCCACCGATACATCTCAACCTACTTACCTATTACCTGCAGTTATCTTATCATCTCATTCATGTTATTTGACAAATTTTTACTGTCTATTTTATATATCTTTCACATTTATTTTAATATTTATTGATTTATATATTTAATATTTATTGATTTACATTCTTTTGTTCAATAATATGTTGATTGTTTAATGTAACACCGCACGTTATCTGTTTAATACTCTGTCTATTGTTTAATGTAACGCCTTACCGGCGACAGTTTTGTTCTATGGAAACCAACTTGATTTGATATGTATATCGAGAATGTCGGTATATAAAAACTCTAAATAAATAAATAACACACTGCACAATGAGAGAAAGAGAGGAGCCCTGAGATCCTACACACACTGCACAATGAGATGAGCCCTGAGATCCTACACACACTGCACAATGAGAGGAAGGGAGTATCCCTGAGATCCTACACACACTGCCCAATGAGAGGAGCCCTGAGATCCTACACACACTGCCCAATGAGAGGAGCCCTGAGATCCTACACACTGCCCAATGAGAGGAGCCCTGAGATCCTACACACACTGCCCAATGAGAGGAGCCCTGAGATCCTACACACACTGCCCAATGAGAGGAGCCCTGAGATCCTACATACTGCCCAATGAGAGGAGCCCTCAGATCCTACACACACTGCACAATGAGAGGAAGAGAGGAGCCCTGAGATCCTACATATACTGCACAATGAGAGGAGCCCTGATATCCTACACACACTGCCCAATGAGAGGAAGTGAGGATCCCTGAGATCCTACACACACTGCACTATGAGAGGAGCCCTGAGATCCTACACACACTGTACATTTAGAGAAAGGGAGGAGCCCTGAGATTCTACACACACTGCACAATGAAAGGAAGGGAGGAGCCCTGAGGTCCTACACACACTGCCCAATGAGAGGAGCCCTGAGATCCTAAACACACTGCACAATGTGAGGAAGGGAAGATCCCTGAGATCCTACACACACTGCACTATGAGAGGAGCCCTGAGATCCTATACACACTGCACATTGAGAGGAACGGAGGAGCCCTGAGATCCTACACACTACACAATGAGAGGAAGGGAGGAGCTCTGAGATCCTACACACTGCACAATGAGAGGAAGGGAGGAGCCCTGAGATCCCACACACACTGCACTATGAGAGGAGCCCTGAGATCCTATACACACTGCACATTGAGAGGAACGGAGGAGCCCTGAGATCCTACACACTACACAATCAGAGGAAGGGAGGAGCTCTGAGATCCTACACACTGCACAATGAGAGGAAGGGAGGAGCCCTGAGATCCCACACACACTGCACTATGAGAGGAGCCCTGAGATCCTACACACACTGGCCAATGAGAGGAGCCCTGAGATCCTACACACTACACAGTGAGAGGAAGGGAGGAGCTCTGAGATCCTACACACTGCACAATGAGAGGAAGGGAGGAGCCCTGAGATCCTACACACACTGCACTATGAGAGGAGCCCTGAGATCCTATACACACTGCACATTGATAGGAACGGAGAAGCCCTGAGATCCTACACACTACACAATGAGAGGAAGGGAGGAGCTCTGAGATGCTACACACTGCACAATGAGAGGAAGGGAGGAGCCCTGAGATCCCATACACTCTGCACTATGAGAGGAGCCCTGAGATCCTACACACACTGGCCAATGAGAGGAGCCCTGAGATCCTACACACTGCACAGTGAGAGGAAGGGAGGAGCCCTGAGATCCTACACACACTGGCCAATGAAAGGAGCCCTGAGATCCTACACACACTGCCCATTGAGAGGAGCCCTGAGATCCTACACACACTGCACAATGAGAGGAGCCATGAGATCCTACACACACTGCACAATGAGAGGAGCCCTGAGATCCTCTCATTTCTCTTTAATAGTTTTCCTGTATACTTGTGTTAATGTATTCTGCCTTGAGGCAACTGTTTTAATGTATTTCCGCTCTGGAGGCGACTGTTCAGTTCCTTGTAAACCGGTGCGATATGTATTCTTTACAGAAACATCGGTATATAAAAATTAAAAATAAATAAATAAATAAATCCTACACACTGCACAATGAGAGGAAGGGAGGAGCCCTGAGATCCTACACACCCTGCACAATGAGAGCAAGGGAGGATCCCTGAGATCCTGCACACACTGCACAATGAGAGGAAGGGAGGAGCCCTGAGATCCTACACACACTGCACTATGAGAGGAGCCCTCACTGCCCAGAGCGAGATACCCCGGAGGGTAGTGAGGAGTCAAAGCGTGCAGTTTAGTAGCGGTCAGAGTAGCTAAACCGAAGTCCTTTCTAACTCATTCGTTAGGAGCGGAGCGGAGGCTTAAATACCCGGAGGTATTGACGTCTTGCGGTGGGGACACCCCCGAGTTTCCCACCATGGCATATAGATAAGCGTAGACAGCGCGCGCCCTAGGAGGCCACAGGAAGGAGCATGGCGGACGGGGATGCCCATGCTGAGTTGGAGATGCCGAAGGTTTCCTCCTCCATCTTACCCATGGAGGAGGAAAAGAGCAAAAAAAAGAGGTGAGGCAGAGCGGTCGTAGCCGTCTGCGACCGACGGATGCAACAACCTGGAATGGATGGTATGCATCCTAGGGTACTGAAAGAAGTCAAAAATGAAATTTCTGATCTATTAGTTAAAATTTGTAGCCTATCATTAAAATCATCCATTGTACCTGAAGACTGGAGGGTGGCCAATGTAACCCCAATATTTAAAAAGGGCTCCAGGGGCCATCCGGGAAATTATAGACCAGTGAGCCTGGCTTCAGTGCCAGGAAAAGTAGTGGAAACTATTCTCAAGATCAAAATCGTAGAGCATATAGAAAGACATAACAAATCTGCTTCATTTTTTTGAAGGGGTTAATAAACATGTGGATAAAGGTGATCCGGTAGATGTAATGAATTTGGATTTTCTGAAGGCATTTTACAAAGTCCCTCATGAGAGGCTTCTACAAAAACTAAAAAGTCATGGGATAGGAAGCGATGTCCTTTCGTGGATTACAAACTGGTTAATATTACGCCCGTCAGTCACAGACAGCTGCGACTGCTGTTGCTCACCTCCTTCTTTACAGCTTTGACTCCGTTGGGAAGACTTGCGGCCTCTGCCAGCTACCGCCGGCCTGCCTACCACTCCCGGGCCTCCCTGGACGCCGTGGACGCTACCGAACGCCATCTTGCCCTTGGAATTCCATAGGCGTTCGCATGCACGCACGGGCCAGTCTTAAGCACGTCATGGCGGGAATCTCGGGGGCATCCCCTCCAGATGATGTCATCTTTATTTATTTTATTTATTTATTTGATGAGTTTTATATACCGTTATTCAGTAGAGCCATCATAACGGTTTACAAAGTGAACATTTTTCTTAACAGTATTGAAACATAATAGCAGAATAAGCATATATAAAGATTAACAAGTGAGGTCAAATAATTATTCTTAGGTTGGATGAGGAGGGAGGCAAGTTTGGTTGGAGATTAGAGTTGAGAATTCATTTGATGGTTGGTATGGTCAGTTGACAGAGGGTCGGTGAAGAATTTGCGGAAGAAAAAAGTTTTTAGGTCTTTTTTGAATGTTTTTATGTTGTGCTGGGTTCTCAGGTCTTCAGGTAGTGTGTTCCAGAGTTTGGGGGAGGCGATGGAGAAGGCTCTTTCTCTTGTTGCCAGATGTGCATCTTTTATGGTACGGATGTTTAAGTAACTTGAGCTATTGGAGCATAGGTTTCTTGAGGGGTTTTGATGAGTTATGTTGAGCGTGTTTAGACCTTGATTATCGTTGTTTACAATTTTTTGAATGATGGTCATTGATTTGTAGGCAATGCGTGCAGTAATAGGAAGCCAGTGAAGCGATGTTAATATGGGCGTTATGTGGTCATTTCTTTTTGTTCCTGTTAGGACTCTGGCAGCTGAGTTCTGCAATATTTGCAGAGGTTTGAGGGTTGAAAAGGGTATTCCTATTAGTAAGGAGTTGCAATAGTCGAATGTGGAGAAAATGTGTAATTGCAGGACTGTTCTGAAATCGTCGGGGTTGAGAAATGGTTTCAGATGTCTTAGGGTTAAGAGTCTGTGGTATCCTTCTTTGATTTTATTTGATATGTGGTTCTTAAATGAGAGATCTTTATCAATGATGACTCCGAGGTTCCTGGTGTGGGTGGTAGGGATTATAGAAATAATGTGTTTGTCAAGAATTGTCAGGGGTGGTGGCACTGGATTCTGATTTTTGTGCATGAGAATTATTTCAGTTTTGTCAAAATTGATTATTAGTTTCAAAGAATTTAGGAGATGTTTGATTGAAACCATTAGATCTGAGGTTTTCCTGTAGGTGTCTTCGATAGAGTTTTGTATGGGAATTAGAAGTTGAATGTCATCAGCGTATAGGAAATGTGTGATTTTGCGTTCTTCAAGTAGTTGGCAGATGGGGAGAAGGTATATGTTGAAAAGGGTGGCGGATAAAGCAGATCCTTGAGGGACTCCAGTGTTAAGGTTGATCATTTATGATGGCTTGTTTTTGATTAATACTTGGTATGTACAGTCAGATAGATAGGAGGAGAACCATTGTAAGGTGGTACCAGTTAAACCAATTTGTGCTAGTTGATCCAACTGTAACTTGTGGTTACTGTGTCGAAGGCGGCCGAGAGGTCAAGTAGTATGAGGAGGTATTTTTCTCCCTTGTCAAAGCCTCTTATAATAATGTCATTTAGGGAGATAAGGAGAGATTCTGTGTTTAGGTTTTTTCTAAATCCATATTGGGATGGGGGAAGGATTTTGTTCGATTCAAGATAGTTGTCAAGTTGAGTGTGTACGACTTTTTCAATGGTTTTGGCAATGAACGAGAGGTTTGATATGGGGTGGTAATTGGAGAGTATTTCAGGATCAAGGTTGCTTTTTTTTAGGATTGGTTTTATGACAGTCGATTTGAGGCATATGGGGTAATTACCTTCGGTTAGGGAAAGGTTAACAATTTTGGTGATGGTTTTTGATATGGTGGGTTCTATTGATTTAAGGGTTGTTATTGGGATGCTATCTATTGGATGGCTGGTGGGGTTCATTTTATTTATAATAGATTGAATTTCAAGTGTGGATGTGGTATCAAAGTTGGACCATGATGAAGTTAATTTGGCATTAAGTTTGGTGTTTTGGTTGTTGTCGGTTATGTTGGATTGGATTAAGTGAGATATTTTGGTGTTGAAGAAATCAGCGAAGTCGTCACTTCCATGTTTGGTAGATGTGAAGTCTTGGGAGGTTTTGGTAAGTTTCTGAACTATTGTGAACAACATTCTGGGGTTATGATGAAATTTGGAGATTTTTTTGGAGAAGAATTCCTTTTTTGCATTGTTGATGATGTTTTTGTATTCAGTTAAGCTGTTCCAATAATTATTTAGTGTGGTAGTGTTTTTGTTTTTTCTCCATTCCCTTTCTTTTTTCCTGAGTAGGCGTTTGGTGATCCTTATGTTTTCATTATACCATTGGTATAATGAAAACAGGACATTTAAGAACATAAGAATATGCCATATTGGGTCAGACCAAGGGTCCATCAAGCCCAGCATCCTGTTTCCAACAGTGGCCAATCTAGGCCATAAGAACCAGGCAAGTACCCAAAAACTAAGTCTATTCCATGTTACCATTGCTAATGGCAGTGGTTATTCTCTAAGTGAACTTAATAGCAGGTAATGGACTTCTCCTCCAAGAACTTATCCAATCCTTTTTTAAACACAGCTACACTAACTGCACTAACCACTTCCTCTGGCAACAAATTCCAGAGTTTAATTGTGCGTTGAGTGAAAAAGAACTTTCTTCGATTAGTTTTAAATGTGCCCCATGCTAACTTCATGGAGAGCCCCCTAGTCTTTCTATTATTCGAAAGTGTAAATAACCGATTCACATCTACCCGTTCTAGACTTCTCATGATTTTAAACACCTCTATCATATCCCCCCTCAGCTGTCTCTTCTCCAAGCTGAAAAGTCCTAACCTCTTTAGTCTTTTCTCATAGGGGAGCTGTTCCATTCCCCTTATCATTTTGGTCACCCTTCTCTGTACCTTCCCCATTGCAATTATATCTTTTTTGAGATGTGGCAACCAGAATTGTACCCAGTATTGAAGGTGCGGTCTCACCATGGAGCGATACAGAGGCATTATGACATTTTCCGTTTTATTCACCATTCCCTTCCTAATAATTTCTAACATTCTGTTTGCTTTTTTGACCGCCGCAGTACACTAAACCGACGATTTCAATATGTTATTCACTATGATGCCTAGATCTCTTTCTTGGGTGGTAGTACCTAATATGGAACCTAACATTGTGTAAATATAGCGTGGGTTATTTTTCCCTATATGCAACACCTTGCACTTGTCCACATTAAATTTCATCTGCCATTTGGATGCCCAATTTTCCAGTCTCACAAGGTCTTCCTGCAATTTATCACAATCTGCTTGTAATTTAACTACTCTGAACAATTTTGTGTCATCTGCAAATTTGATTATCTCACTCGTCGTATTTCTTTCCAGATCATTTATAAATATATTGAAAAGTAAGGGTCACTCCACTGCCCACTCCCTTCCACTGAGAAAATTGTCCATTTAATCCTGCTCTCTGTTTCCTGTCTTTTAGCCAGTTTGTAATCCACGAAAGGACAACACCACCTATCCCATGACTTTTTACTTTTCCTAGAAGCCTCTCATCAGGAACTTTGTCAAATGCCTGCTGAAAATCCAAGTGCACTACATCTACCGGTTCACCTTTATCCACATATTTATTACCTCCTTCAAAAAAGTGAAGCAGATTTGTGAGGCAAGACTTGCCCTGGGTAAAGCCATGCTGACTTTGTTCCATTAAACCATGTCTTTCTATATGTTCTGTGATTTTGATGTTTAGAACACTTTCCACTATTTTTCCTGGCACTGAAGTCAGGCTAACCGGTCTGTAGTTTCCAGGATCGCCCCTGGAGCCCTTTTTAAATATTGGGGTTACATTTGCTATCCTCCAGTCTTCAGGTACAATGGATAATTTTAATGATAGGTTACAAATTTTTACTAATAGGTCTGAAATTTAATTTCTGAGTTCCTTCAGAACTCTGGGGTGTAAACCATCCGGTCCAGGTAATTTACTACTCTTCAGTTTGTCAATCAGGCCTACCACATCTTCTAGGTTCACCGTGATTTGGTTCAGTCCATCTGAATCATTACCCATGAAAACCTTCTCCAGTACGGGTACCTCTCCAACATCCTCTTTAGTAAACACAGAGCAAAGAAATCATTTAATCTTTCCACGTTGGCCTTATCTTCTCTAAGTACCCCTTTAACCCCTCGATCATCTAACGGTCCAACTGACTCCCTCATAGGCTTTCTGCTTCAGATATATTTTAAAACGTTTTTACTGTGAGTTTTTGCCTCTACGGCCAACTTCTTTTCAAATTCTCTCTTAGCCTGTCTTATCAATGTCTTACATTTAACTTGCCAACGCTTATGCATTATCGCATTATCCTATTTTCTTCTGTTGGATCCTTCTTCCAATTTTTGAATGAAGATCTTTTGCTAAAATAGCTTCTTTCACCTCCTCTTTTAACCATGCCGGTAATCGTTTTGCCTTCTTTCCACCTTTCTTAATGTGTGGAATACATCTGGACTGTACTTCTAGAATGGTATTTTTTAACAATAACCACGCCTCTTTCACACTTTTCCCTTTTGAAAGTTTAGCACAAGAGCCTTGGATTTGCACACTGTCCCCCTTCCAGTCATTAATTCAAATTTGATCATATTACGATCACTATTGCCAAGCGGCTCCACCACCGTTACCTCTCTCACCAAATCCTGTGCTCCACTGAGAATTAGATCTAAAATTGCTCCCTCTCTCGTCGGTTCCTGAACCAATTGCTCCATAAAGCTATCATTTATTCCATCCAGGAACGTTCTCTCTCTAGCATGTCCCGATGTTACATTTACCCAGTCTATATTGGGGTAATTGAAGTCTCCCATTATTACTGCACTACCAATTTGGTTAGCTTCCCTAATTTCTCTTAGCATTTCACTGTCAGTTTCACCATCTTGACCAGGTGGACGGGAGTATACCCCTATCACTATAGTCTTCCCCAACACACAAGGGATTTCTACCCATAAAGATTTGATTGTACATTTAGTCTCATGCAGGATGTTTATCCTGTTGGACTCTATGCCATCCCGGACATAAAGCACCACACTGCCTCCCGGCTGCTCCTCTCTGTCATTGCGATATAATTTGTACCCCGGTATAGCACTGTCCCATTGGTTGTCCTCCTTCCACCATGTCTCTGAGATGCCAATTAAGTCTATGTCATCATTCACTCACACAAAAGCCAACTCCTCTCCTAATATATACCAAAAAAATCAAGGAGAGGGAAACACTATTCTCATCAAAAGCATGTATTTATAATATTTTTCAATTATTTATACATAAGGAGACTGGTTTAATAAAAACAGGCGTCTACTGTTGTCTATCCACCGTCTCCCACCCACACAGGGCCTCAGACAGTATCAGCTCTTATGGCACCATAATCATAATCACGTACCATCTCCCCTGTGTAATTTTTTGTTTTTTATTTTTTTTATTTACTATCTTTTATTGCAACTTTATTACTGAAAAATAATTATAAATGTTAAAAAAGCTTTAACTTAGTTGTAACCTTGGTATAACCACTAGTTACTTAATTTTCAAAAGAGATACTTAGCTCAGGTAGCTGGCGAATAAACGAACTGTTTCACAATGCTGTATTATTTCATAACTATTCCCAACACGGACCATGTTTCAGCTAAAATAGCCTTCATCAGGGGATATATTTATCAAATAGTCTTATCACACCACATGTTCTTCATATCTCCAATCCTACAAATAATTAAAAATACACATCACAACAAATGCTTAAAATATCACACAATAGTATCACAATCAGCAGCTTCCTCGCAGCACAGTACTGATTCCACAGAACCTCATAGAACATCAAAAGATCTTACCTTACACAGGAACTAATCGTTCTCAAATTCGGATAGTCAAAACGTTTACAGGTTTAAGAATGGCGCCATCACGCTCAGTAGTACCCTGCCCTTCATTTCCTATTTAAAGCCCAGGTAGTGACGTCACCGGAAACTCAACGTCATGCAAAACTGTCAATCAACAATGTTTCCATTTCTAATCAACAAACCTCAAAAACACTCAAAAAACTGACCAATCCAACTCCTTATTTAAACCCCTAGGTGCCACAGTATCAAACCAATGGATCCATTTTAATTCCCGTTGTAGCAAATACCTATCAAAATCACCTCCCCGGGAACAAGGTTTTAGTTGTTCAATTATTGAGAACTTAAAATCTGCAAAAGTGTACTTCTAGGCGGTTTCTTTGAATTGCATTCCGAGGCTCAATCATACGTGTATGTAGACTACGTTTAGTTTTACAAATATATAGTAAAGGGCATGAACACCATATACCATATATCACCCCGATCGAAGAGCAATCCATATTGGCTCTCAGACGAAAGGTACCCCCTATAAAATGGGGAAGAATGACACCGGAAAAAGATTACTCACAAACCGAACACGCATTACATGGAACATGACCCAATACTTCAGAACATTCTGCAGAAGCATTACACATTTCTTCAAAATTAGAATGCATAATCAGATCTTTGATATTCTTACCCCGTTTCAAAGCAAACATAGGCTTATCTGAAAAAATTTTGTGTAAACCAAGAACATGCCAATGTTTATTTATACTGTTTTGAACCCAGTATATGGAGGGAGAAAAAGGTAACATGCATACAGATCGAAATGTCTGCTTATCCTGATTCCTATTCATGGACTTAAGTAATAGATCACGATTAGCCCAAATGGCACGCTTGTAGGCCTTTTTTAAAATAGATCTTGGATAACCTCTATCAGCAAATGAATCAATCATCTCTTTAGCTTTTTGTTTATAATCATACACACTAGAACATAACCTCCTTAAACGAAGGAATTGCCCAACCGGAAGATTCTGACGCAAATGTACAGGATGACAACTATCATAGCATAGCAGGGTATTTCTATGCATAGGTTTGCGGTATATGGTAAACTCAAATTCTGATTCATTAATTGAGATGAAAATAGCTAAATAAGGTAAACCAACCTCACTGAAATTAAAAGTGAACCTCAAATTTGGATCACAAGTGCCCAGCCATTGCATAAAATCATCAAACTCACCAGATGACCCTTCCCATACCACTATGATGTCGTCAATATAACGCTTCCATAATTTTACATGCTTCAAAAAAGGGTTTACCGGAAGCCAAGTATCCTCAAAGTATCCCATATAAAGAATAGCTACATCAGGGGCTAGAGTAGCCCCCATAGCTATTCCCTTCGTTTGCAAAAAATAGGAGCCATTAAACATAAAAAAGTTATTACGAAGAACGATAGAAGCCAAAGTATTGATGAAACCCACAGGTATACGACATCTTTCCAAAGACTCCTGCAACTTAAGATCTATTATATGTAGGGCATCTTCCTGGGGAATATTTGTGTACAAAGACACATCTATCGTAGCCAAAGCTAACCCCTAACATGATAAAACCTTTTTAGCCAAATCCATAAACACATTAATGGTGTCTGTTGAATCTCTTATATAAGCTGGTAATTTTTTAACCAAAGGAGCCAAACATTTGCCCGTGAATATTGACAGCGGCTCTAACAGTGAGCCACGAGCAGAAATTATCGGACAACCAGGAGGCTTTGATAACGTCTTATGTATTTTAGGTAGAATATACATAACAGGCATTTTTGGAAATTCTACTGACAGAAAACGCCGTTCGCGAGCGGTGATCCAGGATTTACAGAAGGCTTCTTCCAGTATCAAATCAATTTCATTCCTCAGCCCTTCAGTAGGATCAGATGCTAAAGGTCTATAATAAACCAAATCTTCCACTTGTCGTACCACTTCAGCTTTATAGTCCGCAGAGTCCATAACCACCACCGCACCACCCTTATCAGCAGCTTTTATAGTGATAGTAGATTCTTTAGATAATTCTCGAATAGCTAATCTTTCCACTGAAGACAAATTTGAGCCGCCCTCAAAAGAAAAGGCTTTAAAGGCTTTCAAATCTTTAAGCACCAGTTCTTTAAAGGTGTTAATAATGGGATCCAAATTACCTGGAGGGCACCATGTCGATTTAGGAGTAACTATGGATAAATCTATATTTGTTGTAATTGTTTGTTTTGAAAAATATAACTTTAACCAAAGTTGTCTAATAAACTGATGAAAACATTTTTCAATCTCAAAAATATCAAAATGAACAGTGGGCACAAAAGATAGCCCTTTAGCCAAAACATTAAGCTGGGGCTCCATCAAATGTATGGATGAGAGATTAATTACTGAGGTAGAGTCTCTTGCTGGGATCGGGTGATTGGTCGAGTGCATTGTAGAGAAGCTTCTTGAGCTCCCGAACCTCTCACACTGGAATTTTGATATCTTTTGTCCTGGAAACGAACTTGTTTGTTCTTTTTCGGAAAGGAGTTTTTTTGATGTCAATTCACATTTTCATTCTCCTCACCCGATGACTCAGACGAGCTAGACGATTCAAAGGTACGAGATTTCTTATTTCTGTTCTTAGAATAGTTCGGACTCATCCAAAAATATACTGAGCCCCGCTGATAATCCTTTTCGTCACATACAAACTTCTCAAACTTCATTTGTTTAACTTGAGTGGAAAAAGTAGAAATGGTTTTGTCAATTTCCTTATTTTTATTTTCAAATGCATCCACTGGTGAAACAGATTTCAAAGACACAGTGATTTGTTCGATTTCACTTTTGATAGACAGCGCTGTAGTACGTGCTTGTTCAATAATTAACAATATCAAGTCCAGCGAGCATTTATTTAATATCTGATTCCATTTCTGCAGGAAACTCGCATCTTCAACGTAGAATAATGGTTCCTTATTTAAACGCAAACCTCGCGGTATACGCTGTACTCTACAGTACTCAATTAGCGTGTTGCCATGCATCTCGGTTCTAACCAATCGTTTTTGTAATTGAAGTAGCTGAGTCCATTTGTCACTATCTGAGATATTATTCTGTGTAGAAGTAAAGAATGCCTTGTAATACCTCTTGTAGATGAGACTGCGGGAAACTGAAAGCTTCTTGCCAATTTGATTCCATATTTAAAAAAAAAAAAGCTTCAAAAAATCTCATGTTTTTATGATACCAGTCTCTTTATGTATAAATAATTAAAACATATTATAAATACATGCTTTTGATGGGAATAGTGTTTCCCTCTCCTTGATTTTTTGGTATCATTCACTGCTATACATTCTAATTCCCCCATCTTACTTCTTAGACTTCTGGCATTAGCATACAAACATTTCAAAGTTTGTTTTTTGTTTGTATTTTCATTCTGCTTTTTAATTGATAGGAATAAGTTAGAATTTTTTGCTCAGGTGAGTTTTTAGTTACAGGCACTTGGACTACTTTTCTTATTATTGGAACCTCACTGTCAGGATGCCCTAATTCTAATGCATCATTAGTATCTTTTAAAGATACCTCTCTCCGAACCATGCGCTGCTGAGCGACTGTCGGCTTTCCCCTTTGTTCTAGTTTAAAAGCTGCTCTATCTCCTTTTTAAAGGTTAGCGCCAGCAGTCTGGTTCCACCCTGGTTAAGGTGGAGCCCATCCCTTCGGAAGAGACTCCCCCCTTCCCCAAAAGGTTCCCCAGTTCCTAACAAAACTGAATCCCTCTTCCTTGCACCATCGTCTCATCCACGCATTGAGACTCCGGAGCTCTGCCTGCCTCTAGTGACCTGCGCGTGGAGCAGGGAGCATTTCAGAGAATGCTACCCTGGAGGGTCTGGATTTAAGCTTTCTACCTAAGAGCCTAAATTTGGCTTCCAGAACCTCCCTCCCACATTTTCCTATGTCGTTGGTGCCCACATGTACCACGACAGCCGGCTCCTCCCCAGCACTGTCTAAAATCCTATCTAGGTGACTAGGGGGCACTCCATGAAGTTAGCATGGGGCACATTTAAAACTAATCGGAGAAAGTTCTTTTTTACTCAACGCACAATTAAACTCTGGAATTTGTTGCTGGAGGATGTGGTTAGTGCTGTTAGTTTGGCTGTGTTTACAAAAGGATTAGATAAGTTCTTGGAGAAGAAGTCTATTACCTGCTATTAATTAAGTTAACATAGAGAATAGCCACTGCTATTATTAGCAACAGTAGCATGTGATAGACTTAGTTTTTGGGTACTTGCCAGGTTCTTATGGCCTGGATTGGCCACTGTTGGAAACAGGATGCTGGGCTTGATGGACCCTTGGTCTGACTCAGTATGGCATGTTCTTATGATGACATTGCCACCTGCTCCAGAATTCAGGAAGGCCTTGGTGTGCACTATGGTATCCCCAGAAAGAAGACAAACTGGTACAAATAATTGAGGAGAGATAGCAAGTCGACCTAGTGTTGCCTCCCAACCAACCCTAGACTTGGTAGTATCCCACTTTTTCAGGGCAATGGCTGGTGAAATGCCCGTTCCACACAGTAGAAGCACAGATTAAGCCGCCTACATCTCAGTTTCTCCTCTTTAATGAGAGGAGATCTGTCCAGTTGCATAGGTTCCTCTGGAGACAAGGTGGCCAGAGCATCAGGTGGAGGGGGAGCCAGAGGTCACTGGAACTTAGGGGACAACCAGAAGCATCGCTGGAAGGCCCCTCACTCCCAGGCTCATTCCTGAAATCGAAAATCTACACATATGGCCAGGGCAATGAGATACTCTAGTGTGGGTGGAATGTCCTGGCCTGCCAACTTATCCTTTATATGATCCACCAAGCCTTGCCAGAAGATGGCTGTGTGGCTGTCCTCGCTCCAATGGAGCTCTGAGGTCAGGGTTCAAAACTGGATGGCATAACTGCCCACCATACGGTTGCCTTGTCTGATCCGAAGCAATTCAGAAGCTGCGGACATGACGCGACCTGGCTTGTTGAAGATCAGATGAAACTGGTGAAGGAAGTTCTCCATTATGAGAATATTCAGCTCCCAGAAAGGTGACGCCCAGGCTAGGGCAGGGCTGCCCAGCAAAGATAGCATGAAGGTTACCTCGGTGTGACCGGAGGAAAAGCTGGCCGCTGTAATTTCAAAATGCATTTTGCAGTGGTTGATGAAATCCCTGCAGCCTTTGGGATCAGCTTCATACCTGGGAGGTGGTGGTAGGTGTGGTATGGTGGCTACTTTCCAAATCAGAGCAATCGGGGAAGGTGCTAGTGTGAGAGCAGAAAGCCACATGAACTCCATTCAAGCCACCAGGCCTTGCAGGATGCAGTCAGGTTATTTAGTTGGTCCTGGAGTGCCAGCCCAGAGATGGCCGGAACAGGGAACGAATCTGCTGAGCTCATGGCCTCAGCAAATTGTCATAGATGTGAGCCCTTAATCTGTGACATGGTTGATGCAACCTAATAGGCAAACCTACTAGGCCCACGCTGACAGCTGGCAGACACACCCTTACTGGGACTGAAACTGGACCTTCAGCTGTATCAGTCCTGTTCCCCACAGGTTGGGCCTTTGGGTTCTAGGGGCCAGCAAGGCTTAGGTTAGTGTCCCTTAAGGAGTGGTCAGAGAGAGTGATCAGGGCAGGCAGCGAGCAAATGATGTCCGGGTCCAGGCCAAGAATCAGGGCTGGTAGTGATCCATGAAAGAGGTCAGAGTCTAAGGCAGAGGTCAGACGTGAGGAATCAGGCCAAGACAGACGAGACACACAGAGCAGAATAGACAAGACAAGGCCCCAACGACCAGGGCAAAGTGGGAAGAAGGAAAGGCAAGGATGGCAGAGCAAGGCACAGTCTAGGCAAGGCAAGACAGCGGGAAGTGGAAGAAGAGAAGAAACTGGAACTAGCAACACACATTGCAAGACAGGAGGAGCTGTTGCTGAGGCATGGAGATGAGCACAGCGGAGGTTTAAATACCGCTCAGCCCGAGATCATCAGGAGGCACCTCTGTCGTCCTTTTCTGCTACGGGGTCCTCAAAGATCAGCGCCCACTCTCCTAGGGGGTCATACCAGCACAGTGGGGAATGACGGCAAATGGTGGTTTCTCAGCTGCAGCAGCGTTGAGCAGAATGGAGGGTGCATGCAGCCGATCACCGGGTCTTACATTACACTGTCATCATGATAGGATCCATCTTTTCTCCTGTAAAGGATGTGCCCTTTAGTGTGGGTCACCCCTGCTACTGCCTGCCAAGTTTATTTCAGCAAACGTCTACCATGCCTCTATTATGTATCAATGCTACTCCCTCCTGTTACCCCTGTTCTGTTTCTCCTACACTGCTTATAAAGAAGGAAACAGATTTTAATATTTTATTAGGATAATCAGAAGCTAGCACAAGAATGTGTTAGATTGATTTCTCCTTTCAGATCAAGGTCAAAGAGCAATGTCCCAACCTTCGCAGATGATATTCTTTATGGTGCACACAAAAAACCAGATTAGAAAGGACATCATTAATCCAGAGACTATTGCCCTTGTCTAATCTTCTTGTAAATGCTGATCATACGCTTTAAGAAGTGCTGTTGGGTGTTGTGGGATTTGGAAAGGCAGAAATGTCTTTAGGATGGGGGTCTTAGCTGAAACAGTCGAGGTCACTCTTCACTCGTTCCATCTCATGCAGAAAGCTGTAGAACTGGGGCAGCGACAGCTCTAAGGAACAGAAAATATCAATTTTAGGTCACATTTATAAGAAGAGGGATCTTTTCCCTTAGCATTAATAATATTTCACTTTCCACTTATCTTTCTACTTTTACTAATAAGCACATTTCTAAAACCTCCTCTTTTTCTTTTCTGCCCCTCTACAGCCTGTTTTTTCAAACTCAACGTACTTAAAAAACTCATACCCCTTCTTCACACCCAAGACTTTCGTACAGTCATACAGGCCACCATATCATCCAAATTAGACTACTGTAATGCTCTTCTTCTAGGGCTCCCTTACTCTTCCATCAAACCTCTACAAATGTTACAACATACCACAGCGAGACTCATTGCAAACTCTCGTAAATACGACCACATCACCCCTATACTCAGAGACCTACACTGGCTCCCCATAGCCTCTCGTATTATCTACAAAACACTCACCATAATGCATAAAGCAATTTACACCCACAACTCCAGCTGGCTAGACCTACCCTTCACAACCACCCAGTCCAATTGACCGATTAGAACGACCAATAAAGGCACCCTAGTTGTGCCCTCCCTTAAAGCAGCCCATCTCACCTCTACCCGTGACCGTGCTCTTTCCATAGCAGGTCCCACTCACTGGAACACACTGCCGCCTGACCTACGCCTTGAACCATGTATGAACAACTTCAAAAAGAAATTGAAAACATGGTTGTTCAAACATGCCTACCCAGAATAAAAACTCACACCTCCTCCAATAAAAAATAGACCACATTGCGTCTGTTCCATCTTCCTCATACTGAGGAACCATATGTTGTTATCCTCTCTCCTCGTTCACACCGAGGAACCATGTTAATGTTAATGTTATTTCTCGTCTATCCTATTTAATTATTTACCCTCCTCCCAGTTTCTAATTCCCTGTTAAAATGTAACTTCCATACTTTACCAGTTTTGATGTAAACCGGCATGATGTCCACAACTAATGCCGGTATATAAAAATGTTTAAATAAATAAATAAATAAAATAAGTGTATGTGAGGTGCCTCTGGGCAGTGCTGTGTACAATCAGAGGTTACTTTTCACACTTCCTACACCAGAGTCCAAATATAAAGGGCAGAATTGTGTTTCTGAAAGCGTTTCTGCCATTCTGCCTTCCACACATACAGTTCTTGTGATCTGTAGCACAGGCGCCATTGCAGAGAGGTTGGGAAGACCTTCGAGCGTGTTGGAAGAGCGCGGTTGTGACGGCGTGCACTACCATCACCTCTGGGACGGGGAAGGCTCACTGGAAACGAAGCAGTCTGCCAATCGTAGGGGCCTGAGGAAGGTAGGGGGAAGCCACAGAGGGAATGAAAACAAAGTGGTTGGGAATGTATTCCTAAAGAGGCCAAGTCCTACCTACAAAGGCACCAAGAAGGTGGAAGGGGAAGAGTAGACACTTCCCTAAAGTCCAGGGGGCAGGAGAACCTGAGGTGGCAGTGACTAGAGAGGACTCCAGGCCCAAGCACAGAGAGACTGAAGAGCCACAGTTGTAGCCTGTGACTCGTGGGCTTGTAATGAGCCTCCTTAGATACCTGCAGGGGACACAGGAGAACACAGAGACTGCACGTCCACAGCAAGATCAGCCCGGGGGCTGCACACCAGAACAAATCAACTGTGACTGAATTTCAATTCTCTGTGTGGTTTCTGAAGAAATATCTCATCGTATCTTTCATGTTCTATGCATCTCTTATACACTGTGCAACGAACTCACAATTTGTTTTCTGATTCACTCTGTTACCATGGGCGGCTCACAGGATGGCCCTGCAAGCTGCATCACTCATCCCCAACATGGCTGGACCCGTCCCACAGTCAATGCGCAGTCTCCCACCCAAAATGCTGTCCAGCGCAGATCAAGAGAGCACCAGCCACCACTCCCGCCGACCTTCCTTAGGCACATGTGCGCCTAACAGCCTGCCTCTTAAAGGACCTGTGGCGGGAACTCAGCCACGGCACCCTTGGATGATGCCACTGGCCCCTCACTTCAGCAATGGGTTGCCTAACTTGGTAGTGTGTGTTGCTCCTGTCTTCCTGTGTCTTGACTCGTCCTACCTTGCTTCTTCCAGCCTGATCTATTCCAGGGGCTTCTGTGTGTCTTCATCACCCTTGGCCTGCCCTCTTGCTTGGACCTGACCACATTTGCCCGTTGCCTAGCCTGACCTTTGGCCAGTTAAGTGCCTCCAACTTGCTGCCTTTCCTGACCTCGGTGTGTCCTTGGACTCTTGCTCTCTTCACTGCTCTAGGGACTCGCTAAGTCCTGCCAACCACCAGAACCCTAAGGTCTCAACCTGCGCGGGAGGCAACTCGTAAAGATGAAGTTCCAGTCTGTACCACCACAGGGTGTGTTCACCAGCTGCTAATAGAGGCCTTGTAGATTTACCTACAAGGTTTTGACAACTATGCAGCAGCACAAAGGGCTCACTGTCACGCCGCTCATTACAGTTTGCTGAGACTATGAGCTTGGCAGACCCGTCCCAGGCCAGCTAAAACTGCAGCAATACCATGGCTGCCCACCCAGCTCCTGTGGCATCAGTCCAGACACCTCTGGTATGGCCATGCTTCATGTGCCTCCACCCCCGAGGTACAAAGAGGATTCTGCCAAACGTAGAGGCTTCTTGAAACAATGTCAGATGCAATTTAAATTACAGGTACCTCTCTTCCCTTCTGATGGCACCAAGATTACCTGTATCTTGTCCTTGCTGGATGGCTTTGCCCTGGCCTGGGCTTCACCCTTTTGGGAAAGAGATGATCTGCTCCTAGGAGATTTGAATCATTTCCTGCAGGAATTCCATCAGATCTTTGATAGGCCTTGTTGTACAGCTTCCAAGGCATCTGAACTCCTGCAGATCAGACAACGCTCATGATCCGTGGGGAGTACGCTATGCACTTCTGCATCCTGGCCTCTGAGCTTCAGTTGGGCAGAGATCGCCTGATTGCAATCTTCAGGCAAGGATTCTCGGATCACATTAAAGATGAGCTGGCTGCCAGTGATCTGCCTGATATGTTGGAGGGCTTAATTAGCCTAGCCATACATCTGGACCTGATGTTCCAAGAAAGAGCTAGAGAGAGGGATGTGACTCATTGCCCCAACTTTCTAGCAATCAGTAGCTTTCCCCTTACCCCTAGAGCTGGGATGGGTGCCAGCAGAGGCTATGCAGATCAACCACTTCAAGCTGACTCAGGAGGAGATGCAGAGGTGCCGTAATCTTAACTTGCTCCTCTATTGTGCTGCTCTGGGTCACTTTGCAAGTCTCTGCCTGATTAAGCTGGGAAACTCCAGGAACTAGGGCTTGTGGGAGAGGCCACCCTAAGTCGTCCCTGCACCTTTCCACAAATTCTAGCTCCAGTAGGTCTCTCACTTGCAGACATCCTCATTGACCCTCTTGTGTTCCTAGATTCATGAGGCTTTGATCCATCACTATAAGATATTTATTTATTTATTTAACATTTTTCTATACCGACCTTCAAGGATGAATACCATATCAGGTCGGTTTATATCGAACAGGGGATAGATACATATAACAAGAGGAACAACAGTTCCTCTTGTTATATGTATCTATAGATACATATAACAAGAGGAACAAGAGGAACAACAGAGATACCAACAGTTCCCTTGGATATATCACTCTCAGTCTCGTCTGTGTATGGAGAGTCTTTGCCAGGATATGTCATAAGGGCCACCATCCCACTCACCATGCAAACTGGTGTTCTACATAAAGAGCAAATCAGTCTATGTGTGTTGTCCAAAGCGGTCAACATGGTCATCTTGAGTCTACCATGGCTTATCTTACATCAGCCCCACATTGACTGGACTACTCTCCAGACTGCCAAATGTAGTTCTCATTGGTGAGGCATTGCTCATAGCAGAGTCTTGCGTGTTGTACCGCTGGCTCTCATGCTTACTTCAGAGCTTCCGGGCCTGCCACCACAGTACACCGAATTTTCAGATAAGAACACAAGACATGCCATACTGAGTCATTCCAAGGGTCCATCAAGCCCAGCATCCTGTGTCCAACAGTGGCCAATTAAAGTCACAAGTACCTGGCAAGTACCCAAACATTAAATAGATCCCAAGCTACTATTCCTTATTAATAGCAGTTTATGGACTTCTCCTCTAGAAACTTATCCAAACTTTGTTTAATCCCAGGTACACTAACTGCCATAACCACATTCTCTGGCAATTAATTCCAGAGCTTAAATATGCTTTGAGTTAAGAAATTTTTCCAATTTGTTTTAAATGAGCTGCTTGCTATCTTCAAGGAGTGCCCCCTAGTCCTTCTATTATTTGAAAGTGTAAATAACTGATTCACATCTACTCGTTCAAGACCTCTCATAAGAACATAAGAAATTGCCATGCTGGGTCAGACCAAGGGTCCAGCGAGCCCAGCATCCTGTTTCCAACAGAGACCAAAACCAGACTACAAGAACCTGGCAATTACCCAAACACTAAGAAGATCCCATGCTACTGATGCAATTAATAGCAGTGGCTATTCCCTAAGTAAACTTGATTAATAGCAGGTAATGGACTTCTCCTCCAAGAACTTATCCAAACCTTTTTTGAACCCAGCAACACTAACTGCATTAACCACATCCTCTGGCAACAAATTCCAGAGCTTTATTGTGCGTTGAGTGAAAAATAATTTTCTCCAATTAGTCTTAAATGTGCTACTTGCTAACTTCATGGAGTGCCCCCTAGTCCTTCTATTATTCAAAAGTGAAAATAACTGAGTCACATCTACTCGTTCAAGACCTCTCATGATTTTAAAGACCTCTATCATATCCCCCTCAGTCGTCTCTTCTCCAAGCTGAAAAGTCCTAACCTCTTCAGCCTTTCCTCATAGGGGAGCTGTTCCATCCTCTTTATCATTTTGGTTGCCCTTCTCTGTACCTTCTCCATCGCAACTATATCTTTCTTGAGATGCGGTGACCAGAATTGTATTCCTGCTGGGAGAGGCTGAGTCTGCAGGAGCTGTGAGCTCCCCTCATATCCAGTAATCCTGCACCATTCCCTACAGTGCCTCCTGCTGGGAGAGGCTGGGACTGCAGGAGCTGTGAGCTCCCATTATATCCAGTAATCCTGCACCATTCTGTACACTGCCTCCTGCTGGGAGAGGCTGGGACTGCAGGAGCTGTGAACTCCCATTATATCCAGTAATCCTGCACCATTCCCTACAGTGCCTCCTGCTGGGAGAGGCTGGGACTGCAGGAGCTGTGACCTCCCATTATATCCAGTAATCCTGCACCATTCCCTACACTGCCTCCTGCTGGGAGAGGCTGGGACTGCAGGAGCTGTGAGCTCCCATTAAATCCAGTAATCCTGCACCATTCCCTACACTGCCTCCTGCTGGGAGAGGCTGGGACTGCAGGAGCTGTGACCTCCCATTATATCCAGTAATCCTGCACCATTCCCTACACTGCCTCCTGCTGGGAGAGGCTGGGACTGCAGGAGCTGTGACCTCCCATTATATCCAGTAATCCTGCACCATTCCCTGCACTGCCTCCTGCTGGGAGAGGCTGGGACTGCAGGAGCTGTGACCTCCCATTAAATCCAGTAATCCTGCACCATTCCCTGCACTGCCTCCTGCTGGGAGAGGCTGGGACTGCAGGAGCTGTGACCTCCCATTATATCCAGTAATCCTGCACCATTCCCTGCACTGCCTCCTGCTGGGAGAGGCTGGGACTGTAGGAGCTGTGACCTCTCCTCATATCCAGTAATCCTGCACCATTCCCTGCACTGCCTCCTGCTGGGAGAGGCTGGGACTGCAGGAGCTGTGACCTCCCATTATATCCAGTAATCCTGCACCATTCCCTGCACTGCCTCCTGCTGGGAGAGGCTGGGACTGCAGGAGCTGTGACCTCCCATTATATCCAGTAATCCTGCACCATTCCCTGCACTGCCTCCTGCTGGGAGAGGCTGGGACTGCAGGAGCTGTGACCTCCCCTCATATCCAGTAATCCTGCACCATTCCCTGCACTGCCTCCTGCTGGGAGAGGCTGGGACTGCAGGAGCTGTGAGCTTCATAGAGCACATACTTTTTATAACAATACCTAAGTCCTGATTGTACACCTAAACAATCTGGTTTTCTGGATAGCCAAAATGAATATGCAGGACATGGATTTGTGTCCACTAGAGGTCTGCAATGTATGCAAATCTGTTTCATGCATATTCATTGCAGAAATCTGAAAACCAGGCTGGTTAGAAGTGGGATGGGAAACATCGAGTGAGAAATGAGAAGGGTTCGGATGAAACTGGGTGCTGTGAGCTAAGGAACATCTTTTTGTTTTAAAATTATATTAACTCACCTATGTACACGTTTTCAATGTTGCTTCCTTTTTTAATCACCAGTTTCAGCTGTGAAGAAACCATAAATATATTTTACAAAGATTTCACTGGAAAGCTGAATCAAGGAGAGAGCAGGATGTCCCTGCATCAGAGGAAAAGATCACAGCTGACATGAGAACAGTGCTGTGAAGAGAGAGAGGGCGCACAGGCGCAGGTTTCACGTGTTAGCAGTGAGGATGTCCTGCGCCTGCACCAGGACACAGGAAGGAGCCGATGCAGGAAGCTGATCACAGCCGACATGAGAACAGTGCTGTGAAGAGAGAGAGGGCGCACAGGCGCAGGTTTCACGTGTTAGCAGTGAGGATGTCCTGCGCCTGCACCAGGACACAGGAAGGAGGTGATGCAGGAAGCTGATCACAGCTGACATGAGAACAGTGCTGTGAAGAGAGAGAGGGCGCACAGGCGCAGGTTTCACGTGTTAGCAGTGAGGATGTCCTGCGCCTGCACCAGGACACAGGAAGGAGCCGATGCAGGAAGCTGATCACAGCTGACATGAGTACAGTGCTGTGAAGAGAGAGAGGGCGCACAGGCGCAGGTTTCACGTGTTAGCAGTGGGGATGTCCTGCGCCTGCACCAGGACACAGGAAGGAGCCGATGCAGGAAGCTGATCACAGCTGACATGAGAACAGTGCTCTGAAGAGAGAGAGGGCGCACAGGCGCAGGTTTCACGTGTTAGCAGTGAGGATGTCCTGCGCCTGCACCAGGACACAGGAAGGAGGTGATGCAGGAAGCTGATCACAGCTGACATGAGAACAGTGCTGTGAAGAGAGAGAGGGCGCACAGGCGCAGGTTTCACGTGTTAGCAGTGGGGATGTCCTGCGCCTGCACCAGGACACAGGAAGGAGGTGATGCAGGAAGCTGATCACAGCTGACATGAGAACAGTGCTGTGAAGAGAGAGAGGGCGCACAGGCGCAGGTTTCACGTGTTAGCAGTGGGGATGTCCTGCGCCTGCACCAGGACACAGGAAGGAGGCGATGCAGGAAGCTGATCACAGCCGACATGAGAACAGTGCTGTGAAGAGAGAGAGGGCGCACAGGCGCAGGTTTCACGTGTTAGCAGTGGGGATGTCCTGCGCCTGCACCAGGACACAGGAAGGAGGTGATGCAGGAAGCTGATCACAGCTGACATGAGAACAGTGCTGTGAAGAGAGAGAGGGCGCACAGGCGCAGGTTTCACGTGTTAGCAGTGGGGATGTCCTGCGCCTGCACCAGGACACAGGAAGGAGGTGATGCAGGAAGCTGATCACAGCCGACATGAGAACAGTGCTGTGAAGAGAGAGAGGGCGCACAGGCGCAGGTTTCACGTGTTAGCAGTGGGGATGTCCTGCGCCTGCACCAGGACACAGGAAGGAGCCGATGCAGGAAGCTGATCACAGCTGACATGAGAACAGTGCTCTGAAGAGAGAGAGGGCGCACAGGCGCAGGTTTCACGTGTTAGCAGTGAGGATGTCCTGCGCCTGCACCAGGACACAGGAAGGAGGTGATGCAGGAAGCTGATCACAGCTGACATGAGAACAGTGCTGTGAAGAGAGAGAGGGCGCACAGGCGCAGGTTTCACGTGTTAGCAGTGGGGATGTCCTGCGCCTGCACCAGGACACAGGAAGGAGGCGATGCAGGAAGCTGATCACAGCTGACATGAGAACAGTGCTGTGAAGAGAGAGAGGGCGCACAGGCGCAGGTTTCACGTGTTAGCAGTGGGGATGTCCTGCGCCTGCACCAGGACACAGGAAGGAGGTGATGCAGGAAGCTGATCACAGCCGACATGAGAACAGTGCTGTGAAGAGAGAGAGGGCGCACAGGCGCAGGTTTCACGTGTTAGCAGTGGGGATGTCCTGCGCCTGCACCAGGACACAGGAAGGAGGTGATGCAGGAAGCTGATCACAGCTGACATGAGAACAGTGCTGTGAAGAGAGAGAGGGCGCACAGGCGCAGGTTTCACGTGTTAGCAGTGGGGATGTCCTGCGCCTGCACCAGGACACAGGAAGGAGGTGATGCAGGAAGCTGATCACAGCCGACATGAGAACAGTGCTGTGAAGAGAGAGAGGGCGCACAGGCGCAGGTTTCACGTGTTAGCAGTGGGGATGTCCTGCGCCTGCACCAGGACACAGGAAGGAGGCGATGCAGGAAGCTGATCACAGCTGACATGAGAACAGTGCTGTGAAGAGAGAGAGGGCGCACAGGCGCAGGTTTCACGTGTTAGCAGTGAGGATGTCCTGCACCTGCACCAGGACACAGGAAGGAGCCGATGCAGGAAGCTGATCACAGCTGACATGAGAACAGTGCTGTGAAGAGAGAGAGGGCGCACAGGCGCAGGTTTCACGTGTTAGCAGTGAGGATGTCCTGCGCCTGCACCAGGACACAGGAAGGAGGTGATGCAGGAAGCTGATCACAGCCGACATGAGAACAGTGCTGTGAAGAGAGAGAGGGCGCACAGGCGCAGGTTTCACGTGTTAGCAGTGGGGATGTCCTGCGCCTGCACCAGGACACAGGAAGGAGGTGATGCAGGAAGCTGACATGAGAACAGTGCTGTGAAGAGAGAGAGGGCGCACAGGCGCAGGTTTCACGTGTTAGCAGTGAGGATGTCCTGCACCTGCACCAGGACACAGGAAGGAGCCGATGCAGGAAGCTGATCACAGCTGACATGAGAACAGTGCTGTGAAGAGAGAGAGGGCGCACAGGCGCAGGTTTCACGTGTTAGCAGTGAGGATGTCCTGCGCCTGCACCAGGACACAGGAAGGAGGTGATGCAGGAAGCTGATCACAGCCGACATGAGAACAGTGCTGTGAAGAGAGAGAGGGCGCACAGGCGCAGGTTTCACGTGTTAGCAGTGGGGATGTCCTGCGCCTGCACCAGGACACAGGAAGGAGGTGATGCAGGAAGCTGATCACAGCCGACATGAGAACAGTGCTGTGAAGAGAGAGAGGGCGCACAGGCGCAGGTTTCACGTGTTAGCAGTGGGGATGTCCTGCGCCTGCACCAGGACACAGGAAGGAGGCGATGCAGGAAGCTGATCACAGCTGACATGAGAACAGTGCTGTGAAGAGAGAGAGGGCGCACAGGCGCAGGTTTCACGTGTTAGCAGTGAGGATGTCCTGCGCCTGCACCAGGACACAGGAAGGAGGTGATGCAGGAAGCTGATCACAGCCGACATGAGAACAGTGCTGTGAAGAGAGAGAGGGCGCACAGGCGCAGGTTTCACGTGTTAGCAGTGAGGATGTCCTGCACCTGCACCAGGACACAGGAAGGAGCCGATGCAGGAAGCTGATCACAGCTGACATGAGAACAGTGCTGTGAAGAGAGAGAGGGCGCACAGGCGCAGGTTTCACGTGTTAGCAGTGAGGATGTCCTGCACCTGCACCAGGACACAGGAAGGAGGTGATGCAGGAAGCTGATCACAGCCGACATGAGAACAGTGCTGTGAAGAGAGAGAGGGCGCACAGGCGCAGGTTTCACGTGTTAGCAGTGAGGATGTCCTGCACCTGCACCAGGACACAGGAAGGAGGCGATGCAGGAAGCTGATCACAGCTGACATGAGAACAGTGCTGTGAAGAGAGAGAGGGCGCACAGGCGCAGGTTTCACGTGTTAGCAGTGAGGATGTCCTGCACCTGCACCAGGACACAGGAAGGAGGTGATGCAGGAAGCTGATCACAGCTGACATGAGAACAGTGCTGTGAAGAGAGAGAGGGCGCACAGGCGCAGGTTTCACGTGTTAGCAGTGAGGATGTCCTGCGCCTGCACCAGGACACAGGAAGGAGCCGATGCAGGAAGCTGATCACAGCTGACATGAGAACAGTGCTGTGAAGAGAGAGAGGGCGCACAGGCGCAGGTTTCACGTGTTAGCAGTGAGGATGTCCTGCGCCTGCACCAGGACACAGGAAGGAGGCGATGCAGGAAGCTGATCACAGCTGACATGAGAACAGTGCTGTGAAGAGAGAGAGGGCGCACAGGCGCAGGTTTCACGTGTTAGCAGTGGGGATGTCCTGCGCCTGCACCAGGACACAGGAAGGAGGCGATGCAGGAAGCTGATCACAGCTGACATGAGAACAGTGCTGTGAAGAGAGAGAGGGCGCACAGGCGCAGGTTTCACGTGTTAGCAGTGGGGATGTCCTGCGCCTGCACCAGGACACAGGAAGGAGGCGATGCAGGAAGCTGACATGAGAACAGTGCTCTGAAGAGAGAGAGGGCGCACAGGCGCAGGTTTCACGTGTTAGCAGTGGGGATGTCCTGCGCCTGCACCAGGACACAGGAAGGAGCCGATGCAGGAAGCTGATCACAGCTGACATGAGAACAGTGCTGTGAAGAGAGAGAGGGCGCACAGGCGCAGGTTTCACGTGTTAGCAGTGAGGATGTCCTGCGCCTGCACCAGGACACAGGAAGGAGGCGATGCAGGAAGCTGACATGAGAACAGTGCTCTGAAGAGAGACAGGGAGCACAGGCGCAGGTTTCACGTGTTAGCAGTGGGGATGTCCTGCGCCTGCACCAGGACACAGGAAGGAGGCGATGCAGGAAGCTGACATGAGAACAGTGCTCTGAAGAGAGACAGGGAGCACAGGCGCAGGTTTCACGTGTTAGCAGTGGGGATGTCCTGCGCCTGCACCAGGACACAGGAAGGAGGCGATGCAGGAAGCTGACATGAGAACAGTGCTGTGAAGAGAGAGAGGGCGCACAGGCGCAGGTTTCACGTGTTAGCAGTGGGGATGTCCTGCGCCTGCACCAGGACACAGGAAGGAGGCGATGCAGGAAGCTGACATGAGAACAGTGCTGTGAAGAGAGAGAGGGCGCACAGGCGCAGGTTTCACGTGTTAGCAGTGGGGATGTCCTGCGCCTGCACCAGGACACAGGAAGGAGGTGATGCAGGAAGCTGATCACAGCTGACATGAGAACAGTGCTGTGAAGAGAGAGAGGGCGCACAGGCGCAGGTTTCACGTGTTAGCAGTGAGGATGTCCTGCGCCTGCACCAGGACACAGGAAGGAGCCGATGCAGGAAGCTGACATGAGAACAGTGCTGTGAAGAGAGAGAGGGCGCACAGGCGCAGGTTTCACGTGTTAGCAGTGAGGATGTCCTGCACCTGCACCAGGACTCAGGAAGGAGCCGATGCAGGAAGCTGACATGAGAACAGTGCTGTGAAGAGAGAGAGGGCGCACAGGCGCAGGTTTCACGTGTTAGCAGTGAGGATGTCCTGCACCTGCACCAGGACACAGGAAGGAGGTGATGCAGGAAGCTGATCACAGCTGACATGAGAACAGTGCTGTGAAGAGAGAGAGGGCGCACAGGCGCAGGTTTCACGTGTTAGCAGTGAGGATGTCCTGCGCCTGCACCAGGACACAGGAAGGAGGTGATGCAGGAAGCTGATCACAGCTGACATGAGAACAGTGCTGTGAAGAGAGAGAGGGCGCACAGGCGCAGGTTTCATGTGTTAGCAGTGGGGATGTCCTGCGCCTGCACCAGGACACAGGAAGGAGGTGATGCAGGAAGCTGATCACAGCTGACATGAGAACAGTGCTGTGAAGAGAGAGAGGGCGCACAGGCGCAGGTTTCACGTGTTAGCAGTGGGGATGTCCTGCGCCTGCACCAGGACACAGGAAGGAGGCGATGCAGGAAGCTGACATGAGAACAGTGCTGTGAAGAGAGAGAGGGCGCACAGGCGCAGGTTTCACGTGTTAGCAGTGAGGATGTCCTTCGCCTGCACCAGGACACAGGAAGGAGGCGATGCAGGAAGCTGATCACAGCTGACATGAGAACAGTGCTGTGAAGAGAGAGAGGGCGCACAGGCGCAGGTTTCACGTGTTAGCAGTGAGGATGTCCTGCACCTGCACCAGGACTCAGGAAGGAGCCGATGCAGGAAGCTGACATGAGAACAGTGCTGTGAAGAGAGAGAGAGGGCGCACAGGCGCAGGTTTCACGTGTTAGCAGTGAGGATGTCCTGCACCTGCACCAGGACACAGGAAGGAGGTGATGCAGGAAGCTGATCACAGCTGACATGAGAACAGTGCTGTGAAGAGAGAGAGGGCGCACAGGCGCAGGTTTCACGTGTTAGCAGTGAGGATGTCCTTCGCCTGCACCAGGACACAGGAAGGAGGCGATGCAGGAAGCTGATCACAGCTGACATGAGAACAGTGCTGTGAAGAGAGAGAGGGCGCACAGGCGCAGGTTTCACGTGTTAGCAGTGAGGATGTCCTGCACCTGCACCAGGACTCAGGAAGGAGCCGATGCAGGAAGCTGACATGAGAACAGTGCTGTGAAGAGAGAGAGGGCGCACAGGCGCAGGTTTCACGTGTTAGCAGTGAGGATGTCCTGCGCCTGCACCAGGACACAGGAAGGAGGTGATGCAGGAAGCTGATCACAGCTGACATGAGAACAGTGCTGTGAAGAGAGAGAGGGCGCACAGGCGCAGGTTTCACGTGTTAGCAGTGGGGATGTCCTGCGCCTGCACCAGGACACAGGAAGGAGCCGATGCAGGAAGCTGATCACAGCTGACATGAGAACAGTGCTGTGAAGAGAGAGAGGGCGCAGAGGCGCAGGTTTCACGTGTTAGCAGTGGGGATGTCCTGCGCCTGCACCAGGACACAGGAAGGAGGTGATGCAGGAAGCTGATCACAGCTGACATGAGAACAGTGCTGTGAAGAGAGAGAGGGCGCACAGGCGCAGGTTTCACGTGTTAGCAGTGGGGATGTCCTGCGCCTGCACCAGGACACAGGAAGGAGGTGATGCAGGAAGCTGATCACAGCTGACATGAGAACAGTGCTGTGAAGAGAGAGAGGGCGCACAGGCGCAGGTTTCACGTGTTAGCAGTGGGGATGTCCTGCGCCTGCACCAGGACACAGGAAGGAGGCGATGCAGGAAGCTGATCACAGCTGACATGAGAACAGTGCTGTGAAGAGAGAGAGGGCGCACAGGCGCAGGTTTCACGTGTTAGCAGTGGGGATGTCCTGCGCCTGCACCAGGACACAGGAAGGAGGCGATGCAGGAAGCTGATCACAGCTGACATGAGAACAGTGCTGTGAAGAGAGAGAGGGAGCACAGGCGCAGGTTTCACGTGTTAGCAGTGGGGATGTCCTGCGCCTGCACCAGGACACAGGAAGGAGGCGATGCAGGAAGCTGATCACAGCCGACATGAGAACAGTGCTCTGAAGAGAGAGAGGGCGCACAGGCGCAGGTTTCACGTGTTAGCAGTGAGGATGTCCTGCGCCTGCACCAGGACACAGGAAGGAGGCGATGCAGGAAGCTGATCACAGCCGACATGAGAACAGTGCTGTGAAGAGAGAGAGGGCGCACAGGCGCAGGTTTCACGTGTTAGCAGTGAGGATGTCCTGCGCCTGCACCAGGACACAGGAAGGAGCCGAGGCAGGAAGCTGATCACAGCCGACATGAGAACAGTGCTGTGAAGAGAGAGAGGGCGCACAGGCGCAGGTTTCACGTGTTAGCAGTGAGGATGTCCTGCGCCTGCACCAGGACACAGGAAGGAGGTGATGCAGGAAGCTGATCACAGCTGACATGAGAACAGTGCTGTGAAGAGAGAGAGGGCGCACAGGCGCAGGTTTCACGTGTTAGCAGTGAGGATGTCCTGCGCCTGCACCAGGACACAGGAAGGAGGTGATGCAGGAAGCTGATCACAGCTGACATGAGAACAGTGCTGTGAAGAGAGAGAGGGGCGCACAGGCGCAGGTTTCACGTGTTAGCAGTGAGGATGTCCTGCGCCTGCACCAGGACACAGGAAGGAGGTGATGCAGGAAGCTGATCACAGCCGACATGAGAACAGTGCTGTGAAGAGAGAGAGGGCGCACAGGCGCAGGTTTCACGTGTTAGCAGTGGGGATGTCCTGCGCCTGCACCAGGACACAGGAAGGAGGTGATGCAGGAAGCTGATCACAGCTGACATGAGAACAGTGCTGTGAAGAGAGAGAGGGCGCACAGGCGCAGGTTTCACGTGTTAGCAGTGGGGATGTCCTGCGCCTGCACCAGGACACAGGAAGGAGCCGATGCAGGAAGCTGATCACAGCCGACATGAGAACAGTGCTGTGAAGAGAGAGAGGGCGCACAGGCGCAGGTTTCACGTGTTAGCAGTGGGGATGTCCTGCGCCTGCACCAGGACACAGGAAGGAGGTGATGCAGGAAGCTGATCACAGCCGACATGAGAACAGTGCTGTGAAGAGAGAGAGGGCGCACAGGCGCAGGTTTCACGTGTTAGCAGTGGGGATGTCCTGCGCCTGCACCAGGACACAGGAAGGAGGCGATGCAGGAAGCTGATCACAGCTGACATGAGAACAGTGCTGTGAAGAGAGAGAGGGCGCACAGGCGCAGGTTTCACGTGTTAGCAGTGGGGATGTCCTGCGCCTGCACCAGGACACAGGAAGGAGGCGATGCAGGAAGCTGATCACAGCCGACATGAGAACAGTGCTGTGAAGAGAGAGAGGGCGCACAGGCGCAGGTTTCACGTGTTAGCAGTGGGGATGTCCTGCGCCTGCACCAGGACACAGGAAGGAGGCGATGCAGGACGCTGATCACAGCTGACATGAGAACAGTGCTGTGAAGAGAGAGAGGGCGCACAGGCGCAGGTTTCACGTGTTAGCAGTGGGGATGTCCTGCGCCTGCACCAGGACACAGGAAGGAGGTGATGCAGGAAGCTGACATGAGAACAGTGCTGTGAAGAGAGAGAGGGCGCACAGGCGCATGTTTCACGTGTTAGCAGTGGGGATGTCCTACGCCTGCACCAGGACACAGGAAGGAGCCGATGCAGGAAGCTGACATGAGAACAGTGCTCTGAAGAGAGAGAGGGAGCACAGGCGCAGGTTTCACGTGTTAGCAGTGGGGATGTCCTGCGCCTGCACCAGGACACAGGAAGGAGGTGATGCAGGAAGCTGACATGAGAACAGTGCTGTGAAGAGAGAGAGGGCGCACAGGCGCAGGTTTCACGTGTTAGCAGTGGGGATGTCCTGCGCCTGCACCAGGACACAGGAAGGAGGCGATGCAGGAAGCTGATCACAGCTGACATGAGAACAGTGCTGTGAAGAGAGAGAGGGCGCACAGGCGCAGGTTTCACGTGTTAGCAGTGAGGATGTCCTGCGCCTGCATCAGGACACAGGAAGGAGCCGATGCAGGAAGCTGACATGAGAACAGTGCTGTGAAGAGAGAGAGGGCGCACAGGCGCAGGTTTCACGTGTTAGCAGTGGGGATGTCCTGCGCCTGCACCAGGACACAGGAAGGAGGCGATGCAGGAAGCTGATCACAGCTGACATGAGAACAGTGCTGTGAAGAGAGAGAGGGCGCACAGGCGCAGGTTTCACGTGTTAGCAGTGGGGATGTCCTGCGCCTGCACCAGGACACAGGAAGGAGGTGATGCAGGAAGCTGATCACAGCCGACATGAGAACAGTGCTGTGAAGAGAGAGAGGGCGCACAGGCGCAGGTTTCACGTGTTAGCAGTGAGGATGTCCTGCGCCTGCACCAGGACACAGGAAGGAGGTGATGCAGGAAGCTGATCACAGCCGACATGAGAACAGTGCTGTGAAGAGAGAGAGGGCGCACAGGCGCAGGTTTCACGTGTTAGCAGTGGGGATGTCCTGCGCCTGCACCAGGACACAGGAAGGAGGTGATGCAGGAAGCTGACATGAGAACAGTGCTGTGAAGAGAGAGAGGGCGCACAGGCGCAGGTTTCACGTGTTAGCAGTGGGGATGTCCTGCGCCTGCACCAGGACACAGGAAGGAGGCGATGCAGGAAGCTGATCACAGCTGACATGAGAACAGTGCTGTGAAGAGAGAGAGGGCGCACAGGCGCAGGTTTCACGTGTTAGCAGTGAGGATGTCCTGCGCCTGCATCAGGACACAGGAAGGAGCCGATGCAGGAAGCTGACATGAGAACAGTGCTGTGAAGAGAGAGAGGGCGCACAGGCGCAGGTTTCACGTGTTAGCAGTGGGGATGTCCTGCGCCTGCACCAGGACACAGGAAGGAGGCGATGCAGGAAGCTGATCACAGCTGACATGAGAACAGTGCTGTGAAGAGAGAGAGGGCGCATAGGCGCAGGTTTCACGTGTTAGCAGTGGGGATGTCCTGCGCCTGCACCAGGACACAGGAAGGAGGTGATGCAGGAAGCTGATCACAGCCGACATGAGAACAGTGCTGTGAAGAGAGAGAGGGCGCACAGGCGCAGGTTTCACGTGTTAGCAGTGAGGATGTCCTGCGCCTGCACCAGGACACAGGAAGGAGGTGATGCAGGAAGCTGATCACAGCCGACATGAGAACAGTGCTGTGAAGAGAGAGAGGGCGCACAGGCGCAGGTTTCACGTGTTAGCAGTGGGGATGTCCTGCGCCTGCACCAGGACACAGGAAGGAGGTGATGCAGGAAGCTGATCACAGCCGACATGAGAACAGTGCTGTGAAGAGAGAGAGGGGCGCACAGGCGCAGGTTTCACGTGTTAGCAGTGAGGATGTCCTGCGCCTGCACCAGGACACAGGAAGGAGGTGATGCAGGAAGCTGATCACAGCCGACATGAGAACAGTGCTGTGAAGAGAGAGAGGGCGCACAGGCGCAGGTTTCACGTGTTAGCAGTGGGGATGTCCTGCGCCTGCACCAGGACACAAGAAGGAGGTGATGCAGGAAGCTGATCACAGCCGACATGAGAACAGTGCTGTGAAGAGAGAGAGGGCGCACAGGCGCAGGTTTCACGTGTTAGCAGTGGGGATGTCCTGCGCCTGCACCAGGACACAGGAAGGAGGTGATGCAGGAAGCTGATCACAGCCGACATGAGAACAGTGCTGTGAAGAGAGAGAGGGCGCACAGGCGCAGGTTTCACGTGTTAGCAGTGAGGATGTCCTGCGCCTGCACCAGGACACAGGAAGGAGGTGATGCAGGAAGCTGATCACAGCTGACATGAGAACAGTGCTGTGAAGAGAGAGAGGGCGCACAGGCGCAGGTTTCACGTGTTAGCAGTGGGGATGTCCTGCGCCTGCACCAGGACACAGGAAGGAGGCGATGCAGGAAGCTGATCACAGCTGACATGAGAACAGTGCTGTGAAGAGAGAGAGGGCGCACAGGCGCAGGTTTCACGTGTTAGCAGTGAGGATGTCCTGCGCCTGCACCAGGACACAGGAAGGAGGCGATGCAGGAAGCTGATCACAGCTGACATGAGAACAGTGCTCTGAAGAGAGAGAGGGCGCACAGGCGCAGGTTTCACGTTTTTGCACGCCCCAGGGATTTACGTGCATAACCCTTTGAAAATCCGGCCCAAAGAGAATAAAATTGCAGATCAAGAAACCACTGCTAACATAACTTAATTAGAATAATGAGCCCTACAGTGTTTTCGGTAATGTAAAAGTATGCAAGTCACTGCCTTCCTCTGAAATAAAGGCCCGCGCTGCACCTCTTAATTTTATACTTCACCAACTATCTGACACCAATGAGATTTCATAAAGTCGCAGCATTATTTAAAGGAAGACTTACTTGTAAAAAGATACTTCCTACTTTATTCAGTTCACTGCTCCCAGCTGTCACTGTGAAGAAGAAAAACACCAGACTAAGTAACAAATCTGACACCCGAGTCTTCTGAATAACTCTGGGCAGGAAACAGAAAAGGCAAACATAAGAACATAAACCACTGATTTCAACTAGAGTTACTTCATTGTGATATCAGGTTACCAGATGTTACCAGTTACTTCCCTTAACCAGGTTACCAGATGTTACCAGTTACTTCATTGTGATATCAGGTTACCAGATGTTACCAGTTACTTCCCTTAACCAGGTTACCAGATGTTACCAGTTACTTCATTGTGATATCAGGTTACCAGATGTTACCAGTTACTTCCCGGTAACCAGGTTACCAGATGTTACCAGTTACTTCATTGTGATATCAGGTTACCAGATGTTACCAGTTACTTCCCTGTAACCAGTTTACCAGATGTTACCAGTTACTTCATTGTGATATCAGGTTACCAGATGTTACCAGTTACTTCACTGTAACCAGGTTACCAGATGTTACCAGTTACTTCAGGGATCTGTATTGGGACCCTTACTTTTCAATATATTTATAAATGATCTGGAAAGAAATACGACAAGTGAGATAATCAAATTTGCAGATGACACAAAATTGTTCAGAGTAGTTAAATCACAAGCAGATTGTGATAAATTGCAGGAAGACCTTGTGAGACTGGAAAATTGGGCATACAAATGGCAGATGAAATTTAATGTGGATAAGTGCAAGGTGATGCATATAGGGAAAAATAACCCATGCTATAGTGACACAATGTTGGGTTCCATATTAGGTGCTACAACCCAAGAAAGAGATCTAGGTGTCATAGTGGATAACACATTGAAATCGTCGGTTCAGTGTGCTGCGGCAGTCAAAAAAGAAAACAGAATGTTGGGAATTATTAGAAAAGGAATGATGAATAAAACGGAAAATGTCATAATGCTTCTGTATCACTCCATGGTGAGACCTCACCTTGAATACTGTGTACAATTCTGGTCACCGCGTCTCAAAAAGGATATAATTGCAATGGAGAAGGTACAGAGAAGGGCTACCAAAATGATAAAGGGAATGGAACAGCTCCCCTATGAGGAAAGACTAAAGAGGTTAGGACTTTTCAGCTTGGAGAAGAGACGACTGAGGGGGGATATGATAGAGGTGTTTAAAATCATGAGAGGTCTAGAACGGGTAGATGTGAGAATAGCCACTGCCATTAGCAATGGTTACATGGAATAGACTTCGTTTTTGGGTACTTGCCAGGTTCTTATGGCCTGGATTGGCCACTGTTGGAAACTGTTGGAAACAGGATGCTGGGCTTGATGGACCCTTGGTCTGACCCAGTACGGCATTTTCTTATGTTCTTATGTTCATTGTAACCAGGTTACTTCATTATGATATCAGGTTACCAGATGTTACCAGTTACTTCCCTGTAACCAGGTTACCAGATGTTACCAGTTACTTCATTGTGATATCAGGTTACCAGATGTTACCAGTTACTTCATTATGATATCAGGTTACCAGATGTTACCAGTTACTTCATTGTGATATCAGGTTACCAGATTTCTTGAGGTCAGTTTATAAAGGCATTTATGTGGTTAAATACAGATTTATCCAGGTAAATTAGCTTGTCTGAAAAAATGCCCTCCTTAAAGCAGCAAAAAAGTACATATGGGGTTTACAACATGCGTGTTTATAGCCACATTACAAAGGGGTGTTCTTTTATGCATATTTAGGTCAGGGGAATACGTGACATTTTCAAAAGTACATACGCGATGTCATTGCCTGCACAGCCTGCACAAATTGCAGCTGGAAAGTATTTGTTTTTCATGGAGCCCACGATAGGAGGGGGTGATACTGGACCCGATACTCACAAATGTGACAGTATCTCTGAGGTCCAGGCAGGTGCACACCTGAGCACCAGTGATCAGATGGTATGGTTTGCTGTAATGCAGAGAATTCACATAAAGTTCAAAGTCCTGGACTTTGCTTGAGGAGAAGCTGACAGGCTGGGAAGAGTTATTTATTATTTATTTATCAGCATTTGATATTCATTTTCCCCCCAAAGTTGGTCTCAATGTGGATTACAATAAATTTAAATGATCAGAGGCATTAGAATTGTTTACAACGGGGGAGGAAGTGACGTCAGCCGTGCTGATGGCTGCCTAACTTTCGAGCTCCCTAGAATCTCCCGATTAAAGCTATCAATAGCGAGGCCAACCGACGACTAATAACATTTACTTGGAGCGGTATATCCCGGGAATTCGTAGAAATGACGGCGAAAAGAAAATCCGTGGATTTTCAGTGCTTTTCCTATCAAAAGGGGGTAGAAGCGGATACCAAGGCCCTGATGCTGCCTGAACAGCACGATCAAGAGGACGACTTTAATATAACGTCCGATGAGGCACCATCCAGATCTGAATTTAGAACCTGGCTCTGCAGTATTCGACAGGATTTAAAAACCTATAAAAAAGAAATTCACGAAATGATGGAAGATTTCCGTGAAGAATTACACTCAGTGGGCAGGAGAGTGGACGACATCGATGGCAGGTTAGACAGACAATCTGCACTTACCAAACAATTACAAGAAGTTTGCACCGAGCTGCAGGAGGAAAATGTCACCATGCGGGCCAAAATGGCCGACCTTGAAAATCGAGCGAGGAGGGGGAACCTAAGGTTTAGGGGCTTTCTGGAGAATGCTGACAATCTTAACTGCGAGCAACTCATTATTCGTTTTTGTTCTTATTTGCTGGAATCAGAAAGGAGCAATACTCAATCAGTCGCAGAGGACATCAAAATAGATAGGGCGCACCCTGCATTGCGTTCTGCAGGAGTTAACACACCCAGAGACATAATTGTCTGTTTTCATAATTATGCACAGAAGGAGAAGATAGCAGCAGCAGCAGCTCACAAGCAGAACAAATGGCAATGGGAGAATCAAGAAGTCTCTATTTATGCTGATCTCTCCCAGCCGATTTGAATTCTGGGAGGTCACGCAATTTCTCAGGCATAAGAATATCAAATACCGCTGGCTCCACCCTTTTGGCCTTACTTTTACTGCACATGGTGGAGGAGGCAGCAACTCTTTTGAAAGACAAGGGATTTTGTCCCTCGTCCAGCGCGGATACGACAGCACCTAAGGAACAACTTCCCAGATGGCAAAGGGCCACCTCCAGGAATAGCAGGCTGAAAAGAAATTTGGATTCTGTCAGGTCAGCAGACGGGAAAACCTGAATGAAATGACTTCCATACCACTTTCACTATTATACGTCTGTTCAGTGAATAAGACAGCTGGAACATGGGATTAAGATGTACTTTCTGTTCAAAGCACTGATTGGCTAAGTTACAAGGACTCTAAGTTTAAGTGTTGATAACTATTCATATAAGTTTGGTTTGCCTATGCTTTTGTATTTGGTTTTCGGGAATGTAGGGAGTGATGACGGTTATTTTCTTCCTCCACAGGTTTAGCATAGATGGATCTGCAAGGAGGTACAAGCAGATTCAGTATGAGGAAGGGGAGGGGAAGGGAAAGGGTAAGAAGTAGGAAGCTCCGAAATATCACAGTTTTATGTGTGTGTTCAAGGGTGGCTATTTTCAGGTTGGGAAGGCCCAAAGTTATGCTCAGACCCAGATTCCCACATCTAACAGAGGAGGGATAAGGTAGATAGCTGGAATGACATCGATACGTATAGCGTCCCTTAATGTGATGGGGCTGAGCACTCCTGAAAAGAGACGGCTTTTATTTCGGGAACTGGGGCACTTAAGGACGGATATTGTTTTCATCCAAGAGACGCACCTGAAGGTTAGGTATGAAGCACTGATGAAATCTCTAGCATACCCACATCAATTTTATGCGGCTAAATATGCTGGGGTGGGGGTGTTATTCCCTCAGCAAATGATATTTGAATGCAGGTGTTGTGTTAGGGATCCATTAGGCCGCTACCTTGTTCTAGTCATCTCAATCGATGGGATACTCTATACTCTTGTCAATATATATATGCTCCAAGTAAGGACCAAGGCTCATTCTTTGACCAATTGAGCAACCTTCTTTGCACCCATAGCCAAGGATATTTACTAGTGGGTGGCGACTTTAACTTGGTGAGGTCTCCCTCTATTGATGCATCAAGAGGTCATGTCTCAGCATCTAGCTATCATAGAACAAGGTTACAGGATCTGATGGATCAGTGGCACCTGCTAGACATTTGGAGAATGCATTTTCCAACAACACGATCTTATACTTTTTATTCTACACCCCTCCTCTCCTACACCAGAATAGATTATTTTCTAACTGATAAAGAGTTATTTAATCATATAGCTAAGGCTGATATTCAACCAGTGGTCTGGTCTGATCATGCGGCTGTAACTATAGAGGTTGTTCTTCGAGGGTATGATGCGGGAGTAAAATTTTGGCGTTTGAATGAATCATTATTGGGGGATGAGGAATATAATAAGGTCCTCATTGATAATATTAAGAATTGTTTACAATGGAATCAGAATTTGCCATTAACCAAGGACTGGGATCCAGCTTGGGAAAACCCATTTGTGAATCTTTCAAGACCCAATTGTGTAGAGCACAGTCCTTGGTAGAGAGTGCAGGACGTTGGGTTGAACTGGCTGAAAAGCCACGCCTTAAGCTTTTTTGCTGAACCTTCAGTAACATGACTTTAAGTGCAGCATTAGTGGTACTTTCTTCCAAATATTTGGTGCAGAACAGCTGAAAGCAGGAAGCCTCATGCAGGACAATCTGGTAGTGGTCAGCAGAAGAGAGAAAACAAGAGCCATTTTGGCAGACCGGAGTTCCCTAGAGGGTATATAAGGGGAGAGAAGCTGAGAGAGGTAATCAGGGACCTGTTTATTCAAGCATTTGAAGACAAAGCACAGAGTGTCAAATGTTATCCTGCTTTTGACTGCTGGTTGCTGTACAATAGGCTTGATATAATTGTTTGCTTTTATATATTCTCCTGGCACTACTCTTTAGGAGCTGAAGGCACTTTGAACTGTACTGTGAGAGGCTGTTGTGCAGGGGAATTGCAGTAATCAATTCATTGGTGATTAACAGATGGATTTATTTATTTAAGAATATTTATGAATCACCTTTCAGATTACAGTAAACCTCTCTCACTAACAAGACAGAACTCCTCATCATCACGCCACACAAGAACACCACTGCTAACACCACACCTATCTCAACATCGGACCATCCCCATTTGCAGCAAGTCCGCAGCCTTGGCGTTATGATTGACAATCACTTTTCCTTAAAGAATTTCATCTCGGCCACAATCAAAAATGGTTTCTTTAAGCTACATACGCTAAAAAGAATTAAACCTCTCTTACATGCTCAGGACTTCCGGACTGTGTTACAAGCTACAATACTGCCGAAACTAGACTACTGTAACGCATTACTTCTAGGTCTCCCGAAAAACACAATTCAACCATTACAGATGCTGCAAAACGCTGCTGCTCGCTTACTTACCGATACTCGACGACACGAACACATCACCCCAGCTCTCATGTTTCTACATTGGCTTCCCGTAACTTACAGGATTACTTTTAAAGTACTCTCACTCATCCATAAATCAATACACAACCAAGAGATGCAATGGTTTTCTGATCAGTTTATAATCCGCACATCTAATAGACCTATAAGAAATATCCACCAAGCTAAACTCACCTCTCATCCACTCAAACACATCAAACACGTGACCACAAGAGACCGTTCCTTCTCCATAGCTGGTATCAACATCTGGAACAATATGCCCTTGGACTTGCGTCTCGAATCCTGCCATAAAACTTTCAAACAAAACCTCAAAACCTGGTTGTTTGAACAAGCCTTCACTCAATGATCATTGACTAATCTGAAATGCAGTTTTCCTTTTAATTTTTCACCAGCTCCCTGTTCATCTTCACGCCCCATGATTGTTACAACCTGCTAATTTCTCTGTTCTCCATTTACTCCTCCTCTCCCTATGTGCAATACCTGTGACTTTACATTAACTTGACTTTGGATTAGGCCTTTAACAGGTTAATGGCATTTTTTTTCTCCCCTGCTTCATTGTTGAAATAGAATATGCATTGGTTTTATAGTTAAAGGAGTTATAGTATGTACTCCTGAAACCCGTTATTTATGTAAAGCCTGTGGCTGTTATTTGTTTACTTCCTGTATAATCTGTTGTATGTAAAGCCTGTTGCTAATTTATTGTTTACTGTAAACCGAGGTGATGTATAACTATACGTACCACGGTATATAAGAATCTCTAAATAACTAAATAAAATAAATATACATCTCAACATAAAACATTGGACATCGAATTAAAAGGATAATTGAAACAAAATCAATAAGAACATTGGAATAAAAGCAGACATTTCAACTGCAGCCCCGAGGTGGCTGATGAGCCGAGATCCTTCAATACATGAGTACCAGGTTGTTGGCCCCTGAATTCAGAAGGATTATTATTATTATTATTTCAGTATTTGATAAAAGATGTATCACTATCACAAGATCGGTCTCCAAAGGGGATAACAAACTGTAAAAGTGGGTAGGAAGGTAAAATGACAGAGCAAATCATGAGTGGCTATAAATTATTACAGAAATGGATTGGCTACAACAGTCAGAACAAACGAGATTGCGTTTCTTCATCAGACTGATCGAAGGTCTGGTTAAACAGCCATGCCTCAGCCTTTTTATATTAGCAAGGTTGTGTTTATCATGGAAATTATGTGGTTTGTGGATCTGACACAAATACATGAGGAAGGACCTTACTACTTTTGAAGAGTGGGGTTCCACCATGAGATTTTGGTTGAGTTGAACCCCAGGGTTCATACTGACTCCTTAGGATGTAAGGTGATACCTGCTAGCGAAGGAAGTGATTGTAGGGGGTGATCTTGGCGGCTGAACCAGAGGAGTTCGGATTTAGATGGGTTTAGCCTGAGTTTATGTTTGCTAAGCCATTAGGCTACCGCTATAAGACAGTTATTGAAACTGGTAAAGGATGAAGCTTGGTCAGATCCCATTTTGATGCAAACGTTGAATGTCATCCACAAATAGGTGGCATTTGATATGGAACAACTGGTTGAGGTCGAAGATAGAACGCATGTAAATATAGAAAAGTATTAGGAAGACGACTGAACCCCGAGGCACTCCACAGGTGAGCTCTCTAGGGCAGAATGGTTTGCTGGCCCATGAAATTCATTGCATTCTGTTGGCAAGCAGTGATTCAAGCAGAGACAAACTGGAACAGCCAAAACAAGCATAGAGCCAGTGATTCAAACCACCTTAGGGTAGTGTTAGCAATGCCAATGCCCTGGATCAGGTGATGCTGATCAACTTTATTGAAGGAGACCAAGAGATCAAGTCAGATAATGAGGGAGTCATCACCTTGAGCTGCATGGAGGTAGATACTCTTTGCAATGGCCAACAAGACAGATTCTGGGCATCACAGTGGATAATTCATTAAAATTGGTGGCTCAGCGTGCTGTGCATCTAAAAGAGCAAACAATGTTAGGAATTATTAGAAAGGGAATGGTGAATAAAACGGGAAATGTCAAAATGCCTCTGTATCGCTCCATGGTGAGACCACACCTTGAATACTGTGTACAATTCTGGTCGCCGCATCTCAAAAAAGATATACGGTAATTGCGATGGAGAAGGTACAGAGAAGGACTACCAAAATGATAAAGGGGATGGAACAGCTCCCCTATGAGGAAAGGCTGAAGAGGTTAGGGCTGTTCAGCTTGGAAAAGAGTTGGCTGAGGAGGGGGGTACAATAGAGGCCTACAAAATCATGAACGGATAAATGTGAAACGGTTATTTACTCTTTCATATAATAGAAAGACTAGGGGGCACTCCATCAAGTTAGCAAGTAGCACATTTAAAACAAATTGGAATAAAAAATCTTTTTCACTCAACGCACAATTAAACTCTGGAATTTGTTGCCAGAGGATGTGGTTAGTGCAGTTAGGGGCGGATTTTAAAAGGCGCGCGAATAGCCTACTTTTGTTTGCACTCCAGGCGCAAACAAAAGTACGCTGGATTTTAGTAGATACGCGCGGAGCAGCGCGTATCTGCTAAAAACCTGGATCGGCGCGCGCAAGGCTATGGATTTTGTATAGCCGGCGCGCGCCGAGCCGCACAGCCTACCCCCATTCCCTCAGAGGCCGCTCCGAAATCGGAGCGGCCTCGGAGGGAACTTTCCTTTGCCCTCCCCTCACCTTCCCCTCCCTTCCCCTACCTAACCCACCCGCCCGGTCCTGTCTAAACCCCCCCCTTACCTTTGTCGGGGGATTTACGCCTCCCAGAGGGAGGCGTAAATCCCCCCGCGCCAGCAGGCCTCCTGCGCGCCGGGCCGCAACCTGGGGGCGGGTACGGAGGGCACGGCCACGCCCCCGGACCGCCCCGGGCCGTAGCCACGCCCCCGTACCCGCCCCCAAAACGCTGCCGACACGCCCCCGAAACGTCGCGACGACCGGGCCCGCCCCGACACGCCCCCCTCGGAGAACCCCGGGACTTATGCGAGTCCCGGGGCTCTGCGCGCGCCGGGAGGCCTATGTAAAATAGGCCTCCCGGCGCGCAGGGCCCTGCTCGCGTAAATCCGCCCGGTTTTGGGCAGATTTACGCGAGCAGGGCTCTGAAAATCCGCCCCTTAGTATAGCTGTGTTTAAAAAAAGGATTGGATAAGTTCTTGGAGGAGAAGTCCATTACCTGCTATTAAGTTTACTTAGGGAATAGCCACTGCTATTAATTGCATCAGTAGCATGGGATCTTCTTAGTGTTTGGGTACTTGCCAGGTTCTTATGGCCTGGATTGGCCACTGTTGGAAACAGGATGCTGGGCTTGATGGACCCTTGGTCTGACCCAGTATGGCATTGTTCTTATGTTCTTACAGCCTTTCCTGAACCTGGATTTGTAGTGGTGTAAGATATTGTATTCCTCTAGAAAATCTAAGAGTTGCAGGTAAACTACTTTTTCCACCAACTTGGATTAAAGGGGGGAGGGGGCAGAGTCTGGGAGATAATTGTTGATCATTTTAGGACCAGCATCACTTTTTTTTTTGAGTGAGGTAGCAAGGCTTGGGTTAGAATGGCATTTCTGATATTGGTAAATCAGGAGGCCAGGTCCTGCTTCGGGTTTCAGATGGATGGACGCTGATTCGCTGCAGTATCTTGTGGAGTGGAATCAAATCTGAGGAGAGCTGAACAGAATTTGCCTGCGAGATTGCTGCATTCAGGGGGTGGTTGGTGCCAGAGATGAGTGAGGTAAAGGAAGCAGAGGGATGAATGAACGGAGGAATGAAGAGCTTGGATTTTTTCAGAGAAGAAAAGTAAAGAAAAGCGTGAAGTAAAGTCTTCAGCTGTGTGACCCTTCGAGTTGGTAGAAGGAGTTTGGGGAACTTCCATACCAGGTCAAAAAGTTTACTTGGTAGCTTATGAACAGTTCTAGTTATTTGGAAATATAAGTGCTAGTTTTTAAAACCCGGCACACGCCAATACTGAGAGATATGCGCGTGGCTGGGCCGCATGTGCGCTGTGCGCATTTTCCAAGCAGCCCGACCATGCGGGTATCTCCCGGTACGGGTGGAAGAGCCAGGTTTGTAAAAAGGGCAGGCCAGGGCTGTCCAGGACAGAGAAAAGGAGATGGCCGGAGTAAAATAACAGAAGATCCGTCAACAGGAAGACAACAAAAGATTACTCTTCTTGCGTATGAATGCACCGCTGGCTTAGTCCGGCTGACCTCTGTCTCTAGGCTTGGCAACAGGGGAGTTCCTGTAATGTATTTTATAGCACACATTTGCACTGCACTTACATTTACATCTGCTTAATGTAACCTTTTGAGAAGCTTGCATACAAATTCAATTAAGGATGTCTTGTTCATCTCCGCTGAGTATAAGCCACTGTTCTGTTATTCTAATGCTTGCAAATTTTGTTTCTCCTGTAGATTTTCCTTGTGGTTCCCGCCTGACGCAGCCCCACCAGCGAAAAATGGCCATGTCGCAGGACTGTATTGCTGTTAAATTCTCAGTAATAAATCTGCTCAGCCAGAATTTATGATCTCTTACTGTGTTATATAAGTGGATTACCTCAAAACAAACAGTTTTACTTTACTTTGCACATCCCTGCCCACTTCTATACTGCAATGTCCAACTTTCCTTGGTCAATACCAACTTACAATAAAACATACATAAAAATCACACACATCACATACAGTACAAATGGCTATTAAAACACACTTTAACATCAACAATTATAAGCTTGTTTAAAAAAAAAGCTCTTTTAAATAATCATTTTCACAACATAAATCATAGGGGATCGAATTCCGTAAAACTGGACTTGCTACTGCCAAAGTCTTCTTTCCTGCAATTTACAACTTTTTAATGATGGAATATCCAACAGATTCTGTGTCAAGGATCGTAGTGCATAAGCTGATGCAAAACTCCTAAAGTTCTCTACAAAACATTGCAAATTCTTGTTTGTTTTAGATGTTGGAGCACAGGATGTGTTTTGGGAATGGGATACTAGCCCAGACAAGTTTATGCTCTGGCCAGGAAATGGTGACCATTGATATTTAAATTATTGGTTTTTTATTGAATTTTCATTTCAAAATACATTGAAATAAAGTTATGTAGGCAAAAAAGTGTAAAAAAGAAACATGGTAGGAAATTTCCAATAAGGATTTAAAAAAACAATTTCACAAGACCCTACCTTTGGAGGACAATTTATTTATTTATTTGAAAATGTTTATATACCGACATTAGTAGAGGAACATCACATCAGTTTACATAAAACTGTAAATTTAGCAAACAGGCTTTACATAATGACGAAAATAATGACGAAAAAGTATAGGAAAGTTAAAAAATAACCCTAGTGCCCAATCATTCCCACCTGTGGACCTACACCTCTGTTTTATCATTAAGAGAAGACTCTAGTTGATTAGGGTCAAAGAAGATAAGCCTCTTCTTCCGATGAGCCACCTTACATTCAAATTACCCATAGGGTAATGAGTATAGATGTAAGGGAAATGAAGAGAGCACAAATGAAGCACAGAGTTGACTTATGTTTTAATTTAGTAAGTACTTCCGATAGCTGTGCGAACTCAATGGGTTCGTTGGTATGCTTCGGCACATTTGTGAATTAAAGCCCCACCTCCATGTGATGATGTCATCAAAGTTGAAGTTTGGAAGGAAGTTTTTTTTTAATACAGTGATGCTCAACTATTTGCACTGGTGACACTCATATAAACACACAACTTGAGGTGCAGATGAACACAGCAGTAATAGAGGTAAAAAAAATTATTTTTTCACATATTATACAAAGATTGTTTGAAAATTAGAATTAATATTTCTCTGAATATTATTTTTTTGCCTCTATTCCCTATAGAAGTATTAAGGAATGTATATAATCACATTTTTTAAAAAAAGGTATTACCCTCATATTAAGTATAGTAAGACTATTTTATTTCATTTCCTTTTTTCCCCTTTCTCTCCTTATACTCTTTAATCTATATCATAATCGTACATATTAATGATTTATTTATTTTGATGCATTCAATAGTTTACACAAGGAACACCTTGATCTGAAATAGGTTGTACAATTCAAGATAATATCAAGGAAAAAGCTTTACGGTTATATTACAGAAATATTCGTCAACCCCAATTCTTAAAAAAGAAAGGGGAGGGGTTAAGATTGAGCAACAACTTGCTGAATTAAACCTGGAGGTATGCAAGGTTCTGTCTATTAAGGACAATTTGCTTCTTTACAGAAAGAATGAATCACTTGAGAATATGCTGAGGGTTCAGAATCTGCATTTTGTTGAATTTTCCTAAGACTAGATGGATAAGTGCACGAGAACCTTTGAAGAAATATTTTGTTGCGATTCCCCATTTTCCACTCAGAAGGATGTTTTATTATCTAAACAAGCCGTTAAGCCCGTTAAAACGGACTACATTACATTTTTTTTTCAGTCCATTTTCTAACACAGCACCCTTCTACACTTTTTCTCCCTCTCTCCCCCTTCCCCTCGTTCACTCCTCCCCTTTCCTCCACTCAGTCTTACTCACCCTCTGTCTCCCACTGCCTCCTTCCCCTCACTCTCACCTCCCTCCCCTTCCCTCAGTCACTCCCACCTCTCTCCCCTTCCCTCAGTCACTCCCCACCCTCTCTCAATCCCATCCCCTCAGCCCCTCCTCCACTCCCTTTTTCTCTGCTCCACAACTTCTTACCCTTCCACTTACTCACATCCCTGTCTCTCACCTCTCCCTCATTCTCCCTCTCCCCCTTCCACTTACTCACATCCCTGTCTCTCACCTCTCCCCTCACTCTTCCCCACCCACCTCCCTCCCACACACTCACCCACTCCTCCCTCCCTCTCACTCAGTCCCTCCCTCCCTCTCACTCACTCAGTCCCTCCCTCCCACTCAGTCCTCCCCCTCACTCAATCCCTCCCTCCCTCTCACTCAGTCCCTCCCTCCGTCCCACTCAGTCCCTCCCTCTCTCTCTCTCCTCCCTCCCTCGCTACTGGCCGCCGCTGCCACCTGACGCCGCTGCCACTCGACGCCGCCATGGTTTTTTTTTTCTGACGCTGGCTGAGACCGACGTGCTCGCCCGCACATGCGCGGTAGAGCTGGTCTCTACTGCGCATTTGCGGCACGTCGGTCAACCTTCAATTATTAGGTTGATGTTATTATTTGCTGGGTAAGAAGGTTTCTGCAAGTGACCCGGATAGAAATGTTAATATACTTCAGCCTAATGCTAGTCCTAATCTAACGGAGTCTAGGCCTGCACTACTAGTTAAGCTTTCTTCTGACCCTGACAGAGATTTAGTATTTAGGCAATACTTTAGGTATAAAAATGAAGTGTTCTGTGGTCAATGTAATCAAATCTTCCCAAACACAGCAAGAGAAACTCAGCTTACAAGGAAGCTTTTCCTGCAGTTAGAGCAGTGGCTTTTAGATTTAGGGGCTGCCTTCTATTTAAAACATCCTTGTACATGTCTGGTGAGCTATCAAGGAAATACGTTTATTTTTATTTTTCCTGCTATTTACAGACTTTTTTGTTAGATAAAACCAATAGTGCTGAGTAACTTAGGTAGTAGGCGTTTAAATAGTTTGGTTAATGCATTGAATTTGATGAATATTTCCTTATTATTATTTTCTTTGTTCCCTCCTCATTATGTGGACTTGAGTTGAGTAAATCTACTGCTTTTTCTCTTTTATTTCTTTTTTTTTTAATTTATTATTTATTGAAATTTAAAAAATAATTCACAAAGAATCCTCTTTGCTACAGAAAGCTGATACTTCAAATAAGCAACAATATTAAAAGAAAAAACAAGGGGGAAAATACATTTCCCTTATTACCCATTGTTTCTACTAGACCCCAATCCGAGGGGGAGGCAGACTTAAATCGAGGAGAATATAAGAAACATACACTTGAAATGACGTAGCATAACACGGCTACAAAACGTTTACGTCAGGACAATGGTCCCAGCGGATGGTGTCATTTCCCTTGATTCAATAAACTTTTTAAGAAATACAAAATGATCTCCCCTGAGCTTGAGCAGACATTTGCAGGGGTATCTTAAAAAGAAGGACGCCCCCAAGGCCTGAAGACTAAGAAGCCCTTCCTTCTTTCTTGGAGAAGTGCGGGTTGTCCCATAAATAAGAGCCATTAGATCTCTTAAAATACTTTTCCATAACTGCACTCACGTCACTATCAGTTAGGAACGTAACCAGTAGCGCAGCTCTTTCTCTTACTCCAAATAATCTGTAAGGTTATTCAAATCGACAGCTGGAAATACTAAACCAGATGGTAAAAGTGTACTTTATCCAAGGGGGGATCGCGTCCAAAACAAATCCAAGAATTTCAAGGAAAACTCTCCTTCGAATAAAAGCTGGCAATTCCCCCAGCAGCCTTGGAAGATGTAGAGGAAGCAGGTTCAACATACTCAGGACATCGCCATCCTGAATTAGAGAGCTTTGTACTCCTTGAACTGCTTCCGTCTCTTCTTCCATGGGACTACATTTTTCCTGGTTTTCTAGTTGCTGTGATAGGGTAGAAATATTCAGAGAGCAATCAGAAATAGCACTGCCCATATTTATAACACGGTCCTATATTGAATCAAGAGTAACTATGGCTGGTTTCTCTTTTATTTCTATTTATGGTTTGTATTTCTTGAATGATTCCCACCTTTTTCTGTAATGTGAAAAGTTCAATAAAGAAATAATTATAAAAAACAGAGTCTATTGTGGATAATCGTGTATTTAGCACTTCCTCGTAGTTTCATAACAGTTAAGATTCAATGAAAAAAGTGCAGCCTCATGAATTTGGGGTGCAGAAAACCAAAGCAGCTGTATGCAATGGGAGAGGAGAGACTGATGAGCACAAACCCGAAGAGGGGCTTTGGGGCAATAATATTTGATGGGGTAACCTGCACAGAGCGGCAGTTCCAACGCTAAACAGAAGGCGATGGGATAATCTGCTAAGACCAACATTTACGAACCTGAACAGAAGGCACAGGAGATAACCTCATGCAGCTACATTTTAGGGTGAAGGGGGAAGCCTACCTGAAGCAGCATTTACAATCAGAAAAAGATGTCACAGGACTAACTTGCATGAGGGGCAGAAGAGAATGGGGTAACCTGCACTGAGGGGCAGTTATAACTGTACACACTTTGCTGAGCTGACTGGATGGGCCTTTTTGGCTTTTATCTGCTGTTATTTACTGTGTTACTATATATTATCCAATCTATCCCAGATAGGTATCACAGACGGAAGCAGTGTTAAAATGGTTTTCCTCTTTCATTTCGAATCGATCACAGCGTATTACCATTGGGCAATCAAAACCAACTTGGTACTCCACCAAAACAGGTGTACCACAAGGATCATCCCTTTCCGCTCTTCTATCCAATTCCTTTCTGCCGCCTTCTAGAAGGTCTTAATCTGAACTTCAATATCTATGCAGACGATATCCAATTTACGATACCTTTCTCTGATTCCTGGTCCAACACTTTTTCCTTACTACACATCTACTTAAAGACCATAAAAACCTGGTTATCCCACAACAGATTAAAACTTAATGCTTCAAAAACCGAATTAATATACTTATCAACTGTACCAGACTCAGCCATTCAACCTCCACAAACATTTGTGTTTGAAAACCAGAACATTGCCATAAAAAACCACGCAAAAAACTTAGGTATGATTATAGATTCCAAACTATCCATGACAAATAACATATCGGATACAGTTAAAAAATCTTTCTTTAAATTATTTATGCTTAAAAAACTCAAACCCTTACTAACAACAGCTGACATTCACTCTATAACACAAGCATTAATATTAACTAAACTTGATTACTGCAACTCCCTATACCTGGGTCTACCTCTGTCAACAATACATCATGCGACTGCTAGAACTATCTTTAACCTACCAAGATGAGAACACATAACACCAATACTACAACAATTACACTGGCTTCCGATTACCCAACGTATCACCTATAAGTTATTAACTAGGATCCATAATCTGCTTTATAATACAAATACTGTTTGGCTTTGTTCACTATTACGTATCTATAAACCTTCAAGACAACTCTGTTCGATGGACAAATGCATTTTGGAAATTCTCAGTCAAATCAGCAACCCTGGCCTTAACCCGAAAGCGTGCATTTTCTGTAGCACGTCCAAGCCAGTGGAACGCTTTACCTGACCACATAAGATTGACAGTTAATCATAATGAATTTAAGAAAAAACTGAAAACCTGTTTAATAAAGCTTTCAATAACCAGTAATCTAATATCGCTGAAATATGTACCTACTGTATTTAATTGATTGTTTTGTCCCTATTTTATGAACGTAATGTTGTAAACTGCCTAGTCGGGCAGATACCTGCCTTAATCGTGCGGTATATAAGAATTTTAAATAAATAAATACATGTTTATATTTATTTATTTTAAAAAATGTATATGCTGCATCATCTAAACTTCTGAGCAGCTTACAATTAAAGCATACATAATAATCGCAACTTACAAAAACACACTAATAAAAATCATAAAAGTCATATTCAAAACAAAACATAAGTTTACTATTAAAGAATAAACATAAAATTAAAAACCAATAAAAGAACTAATATCTATTATTATGCTAAAATAAAAATACTTACAAAAATGCCAGTTCAAGCAAATGGGTTTTAACCTGTTTCTTAAAAGGCATTCCTGCTTATGTAGAGTTACAGGTAGCTTGTTCCACAGCTCAGCTCTACTACAGATTATAGTTTATCTTGAGAATCTGCTAGTCATGTCATTTTGTAGTTAGGGATATCTAAGAGACATTGTCCTTCAGATCTTAGATATCTAACTGGACGGTGGATCTTTAGCAAAGCGTTAAGACAAACAGGAGCATCATTACTCAGGGCACTGTGTAAAAACATAAGAACATGCCATACTGGGTCAGACAAGGGTCCATCAAGCCCAGCATCCTGTTTCCAACAGTGGCCAATCCAGGCCATAAGAACCTGGCAAGTACCCAAAAACTAAGTCTATTCCATGTAACCATTGCTAATGGCAGTGGCTATTCTCTAAGTGAACTTAATAGCAGGTAATGGACTTCTCCTCCAAGAACTTATCCAATCCTTTTTTAAACACAGCTACACTAACTGCACTAACCACTTCCTCTGGCAACAAATTCCAGAGTTTAATTGTGCGTTGAGTAAAAAAGAACTTTCTCTGATTAGTTTTAAATGTGCCCCATGCTAACTTCATGGAGTGCCCCCTAGTCTTTCTACTATCCGAAAGAGTAAATAACCGATTCACATCTACCCGTTCTAGACCGCTCATGATTTTAAACACCTCTATCATATCCCCCCTCAGTCGTCTCTTCTCCAAGCTGAAAAGTCCTAACCTCTTTAGTCTTTCCTCATAGGGGAGTTGTTCCATTCCCCTTATCATTTTGGGAGCCCTTCTCTGTACCTTCTCCATCGCAATTATATCTTTTTTGAGATGTGGTGACCAGAATTGTACACGGTACTCAAGGTGTGGTTTCACCATGGAGCGATACAGAGGCATTATGACATTTTCCGTTTTATTCACCATTCCCTTCCTAATAATTCCCAACATTCTGTTTGCTTTTTTGACTGCCGCAGCACACTGAGCCGATGATTTCAATGTGTTATCCACTATGACACCTAGATCTCTTTCTTGGGTTGTAGCACCTATTATGGAACCCAACATTGTGTAATTATAGTGTATTAAAACTAAATTCTATCGGGAGCCAATGCAATGATCTTCGGACTGGAGAAATGGGATCAAACCTTGAAGTACCTGTTAGGATTCTTCTGGCAGATGTTGCAACCGTCCCTTCCCGACGGCTTCTCTCTGCATACCTTTCTTTCTTTGCACCTCCTCTCGCTATGGATGGACGCGTGGCTGCCGTGGCGTCTGCCTGCCGTCCTCTCCGGTGTCCCCGGACCGGCTTGGGCGTTGCCTCCCGCCATGCTCCATTGGTATCTTAGGGCGGGCGCGCGCGCCGCGTGGCCCTCACTCTTATTTTCTATTTGGCGCGAACCTCAGGGGCGTCCCCTGTGATGATGTCATGCGGCCTGGATATTTAAAGCCTACGATGTTTGCTAGCAAGGGGGAATCTTACGGATGGGATTCGCTCTCCGTACCCAGCTACTCTGCCTCTCCAATCTTCTAATGGACTATTAACGGGGTACCCGCTCCTCGAGGGCCTGCCCCCGTTCCAGCCCTGGTGCCATCTCCTACGTGGAACCGCTGTGTGAGTACATTGCCTTCAAGCCTCTCAGCTCTCAGGGATCAGGTGCTCGCTCCTCGGGGGCCTGCCTCCGTTCCAGCCCTGGTGCCATCTCCTATGTGGAACCGCTGTGTGAGTACATCTCCTACAAGCCTCTCAGCTCTCAGGGATCAGGTACTCGCTCCTCAAGGTCCTGCCTCCGTTCCAGCCCTGGTGCCATCTCCTACGTGGAACCGCTGTGTGAGTACATTACCTTCAAGCCTCTCAGCTCTCAGGGATCAGGTACTCGCTCCTCGAGGGCCTGCCTCCGTTCCAGCCCTGGTGCCATCTCCTACGTGGAACCGCTGGATGAGTACATCACCTTCAAGCCTCTCAGCTCTCAGGGATCAGGTGCTCGCTCCTCGAGGGCCTGCCTCCGTTCCAGCCCTGGTGCCATCTCCTACGTGGAACCGCTGTGTGAGTACATCACCTTCAAGCCTCTCAGCTCTCAGGGATCAGGTGCTCGCTCCTCGAGGGCCTGCGTCCATTCCAGCCCTGGTGCCATCTCCTACGTGGAACCGCTGTGTGAGTACATCACCTTCAAGCCTCTCAGCTCTCAGGGATCAGGTACTCGCTCCTCGAGGGCCTGCCTCCGTTCCAGCCCTGGTGCCATCTCCTACGTGGAACCGCTGTGTGAGTACATCATCTTCAAGCCTCTCAGCTCTCAGGGATCAGGTACTCGCTCCTCGAGGGCCTGCGTCCATTCCAGCCCTGGTGACATCTCCTACGTGGAACCGCTGTGTGAGTACATCTCCTACAAGCCTCTCAGCTCTCAGGGATCAGGTACTCGCTCCTCGAGGGCCTGCCTCTGATCCAGCCCTGGTGCCATCTCCTACGTGGAACCGCTGTGCGAGTACATTACCTTCAAGCCTCTCAGCTCTCAGCTCTCAGGTACTCGCTCCTCGAGGGCCTGCCTCCGTTCCAGCCCTAGTGCCATCTCCTACGTGGAACCGCTGTGCGAGTACATTACCTTCAAGCCTCCCAGCTCTCAGGGATCAGATACTCGCTCCTCGAGGGCCTGCCCCCGTTCCAGCCCTGGTGCCATCTCCTACGTGGAACCGCTGTGCGAGTACATTATCTTCAAGCCTCTCAGCTCTCAGGGATCAGGTACTCGCTCCTCGAGGTCCTGCCTCCGTTCCAGCCCTGGTGCCATCTCCTATGTGGAACCGCTGTGTGAGTACATCACCTTCAAGCCTCTCAGCTCTCAGGGATCAGGTACTCTCTCCTCGAGGTCCTGCCTCCGTTCCAGCCCTGGTGCCATCTCCTACGTGGAACCGCTGTGTGAGTACATTACCTTCAAGCCTCTCAGCTCTCAGGGATCAGGTACTCGCTCCTCGAGGTCCTGCCTCCGTTCCAGCCCTAGTGCCATCTCCTACGTGGAACCGCTGTGTGAGTACATTACCTTCAAACCTCTCAGCTCTCAGGGATCAGGTACTCGCTCCGAGGGCCTGCCTCCGTTCCAGCCCTAGTGCCATCTCCTACGTGGAACCGCTGTGTGAGTACATCTCCTACGTGGAACCGCTGTGTGAGTACATTACCTTCAAGCCTCTCAGCTCCCAGGGATCAGGTACTCGCTCCTCGAGGGCCTGCCTCCGTTCCAGCCCTGGTGCCATCTCCTACGTGGAACCGCTGTGTGAGTACATCTCCTTCAAGCCTCTCAGCTCTCAGGGATCAGGTACTCGCTCCTCGAGGTCCTGCCTCCGTTCCAGCCCTGGTGCCATCTCCTACGTGGAACCGCTGTGTGAGTACATTATCTTCAAGCCTCTCAGCTCTCAGGTACTCGCTCCTCGAGGTCCTGCCTCCGTTCCAGCCCTGGTGCCATCTCCTACGTGGAACCGCTGTGTGAGTACATCACCTTCAAGCCTCTCAGCTCTCAGGAACTCGCTCCTCGAGGGCCTGCTCTCCCTATCCTGGGGCTTTGTGCATATTCCACTGTACTCATTATGCTCAGTTCTTTCCACTACAGCACTGCTCCCGGAGGAGTCGCTGTTCCAGCGCCTGAGGGATACCAGCCCAGCCGGGCTACTTCTGCTGCTCACCACTGCCCGTCTCTGGTGGCTTCATCACATTTTCTAATAAAATATCAATCTCTGTGTTTGTGTCCCCTAAGCTGAGCCTGACCTGTGGCCCCTCACGGGACTTTCCCGCCGTGGGCATGGTCAGCTGCCACAGTGTCCAAGGGTCCACCCAAACCTCACTAATTATAACAGCAGAATTCTGAATCATCTGCAGGGATATTGAATATATTTTGGCAATCCTAAAAATAGGGAATTACAATAATCCAGATTAAAAAATACTAAAATCTGTAACACCATAGGGAAATTAGAGAAATCAAGATACGGTTTTAATCGTCATAGCATCCTTAACTTCCAATGGGAAGTCTTAACTAGTGATTTAATATGCAACGTCAAGGGAAGTTTGGAATCTAACAGTTCTCCAGGGTGTCACGCCTCATCAACAATGGGGACTTGCAAACCCTGAAGACAAAGTGTTTTAGAAAAACTTGAACCCTCTCGCCTATTCACGTGAATAAGCTCAGCTTTTCCCACATTAAGCGACAGCCGATTATGAGCCAACCAAGCTGAGGTAGTAATGAGATAGAGGTTAAGCAGGGTCAACGTACTTTTAACCTCACTTTGGCAGGGGATGAGGAACTGAATATCCTCAGCATAGAGATAACACCAGACAAAAGTTTGCTCTGAGATAAATGTTATAAAGGAAGCCGTGAGAAGCTCCTGCCTTAGGAGGACTCCATGCTGAGGCTGCTGCCGCTGGCCTCACCTGAACATCTGTATCAGAAAGACAGGAAGTAAAGCTCTGAACTACTCCCTCACTTACTCCTGCACAGAATTTTATGATCGAAGAAGACAAATCTAATGAAACAAGGAAGAAACTAGAACTACTGTCAATATCCCTCATTAAATAATCTCAATTAGAGTTTATTAGTTTTGCAGTTCTAAATTTTGGCCGAAAACCATACTGATAATTGTCAAATAAAGAGTTATCATCTAAATATTGCAAAGTTGTTTAATGCTGCAGGCTGCAAAGCCTTTGCTAAAAATGGAGTAGATACAACTGGCCTGTAATTACTTCTATCCAAACTAGCACTCCCCACAGTTTTCTACAAAGCTAGAGGAGCTGCAGTGCTACTCACGAGCCTGCCCTTTATATGAGCAGTATCCAAACACATATTCACATCTCCAGAGGCACTGCCCGCTCTCTTCATCCTCTGTTCTGTGACCCTCTCATTCACCTCTGGCATTTCCACATCCTCCATCCATCCGTCTCCTCTGCCTCGTGCCACTACAGCCCTCCCTTCACTCTCTGACCATCTCCTCTCCACCCCTCGTCTCTTCTTTCCTCTGCATTCATCCCTTCCCTTATTCTCCCACTTCTCTGGCTCTCTCTCCTGTCCCCTGCTCTTCTTAGCACTCAACTCAATGGCCTCTTCCAAGGCCTCAGCCACTCTGACTTGGAGAGAAGACAGAGCAAGGGGCAGTGGTCAAACTTCAGGGACAAGGTCAGAAAGTAGCCATACTGTGATATATGTGAGCGCTGGCTCAGAGGATTACCTGCAAACTTCCATTCCATATCTACCAGCTGGTTAATCTCCAAGATCTGTCCAAGAGCCAGTCGTGTGAGTGCTGGAGCATACTTCTGCCACTGCAAAAGCAAGCACTGAATTACTTTATAATCCATGCACTGCAACAGCAAAAGACAGCCAACTAACTACTGGTAAAAAAGAGCTAGGCTTTGCACAGATAGAAAATATTTAATGATTCACGTCTTCAAGTAACCCAAATGCAAGAATCTGACCAACTAACTGCAGATGAGCAGGGATGTTCTTCCTTGTATAAGTATTTGTCAGTCTCTCTGCATGCTGTGATATTTTTATAGAAACATTAACCATGACCACACTTGCTCTGCCTACACTGCTGTCACAGTCTTACTCCATCTAAGGTCTTTGCCCTCCCTGCAGTACTAAGTGTCAGAGAACAGAGGGCATCTCTGAAGCTCAGTGCCGGCAAATGCCTACCACTGACTGACCAGGAACCAGATAAGGACCTGCACCATGAAGAGTCAAGGCAAAGCCAGGGATTACAGAGACCAAGAAAAATCGCTAGGCTCAGGAAACAAGGCCCAGGATTACATGGCATGAAGATGTGGTGTAGGACTCCAGGAACTCAGGAGATGGACAGCACAGCAGAGCAAACATGGGATAAGTAACAACCGTCAATCAACTCTAGTCAATTAACCAGCAGAGAACACAAACCAAGGTGGGGAAAATGCCCGCTGAGCCACTCAGGACACAGCTAGGCTGAAGAGCAGTCCCCAGGAAGCACCGCTGCAAGACTGCTCTTCTCTTCCCCCAGGGATCCCGTGTTTGTCCCATGCCTTTCTGAATTTCATTAATGGTTTTATCTCCACCACATCCACTAGCAGGGCACTCCAAGCAGCTGCCACTCTTTTCAGGAGAAATATGTTCTGAGATTATTCCTGAGCCTATCCCCTTGCAGGAGGAGCTTTGTATCATGTACCTCACTTCTAGGTGTGTGTGTCTGTGTGTGCACGCGCGTGTCTCTGTGTGTGTGCGCGCGCGTGCGTGTCTGTCTGTGCCTGCGCGCGTGTCCAGGACCCACTGGTCCGAGGTGATCCGTGCCCACTCCGCATAGAAATACGTTAGTCGGTCCCCAATCCTGGGGACAGGGGAGTGGGCGAGACTGGCATCATTGTGAAGACTTGGTATAGGGGTTCCCGGTTCCGGGAGTAGTGCGTGCGGGCCGACGCCCGCGAAAGGAGCGCGACCAGGGCTGAGACCTGGGGGCGGATGACCGGGAGCCCGCCTGTCTATATCCCCTGTAGCGCCGTTGCGCTCTGGCTCTGGTCCGAGAAGAAGAAAATGCTCTGGATGGTCGAAACCTATCCTCCGGCAGCCGATGAACAGCGTTCTCCCCCAGGGACTTGATGATCTGGTCCAAATCCTCCCCGAAGAGGAACTTGTCCCTGAAGGGAAGAGAGCCCAGACTCGACTTAGAGGACGTATCAGCCGCCCAATTGCGTAGCCACAGTAGTCGTCGTGCTGCCACTACCGAAACCATGGATCTTGCGAGGACCCGAAAAAGGTCGTACGAGGCGTCCGCCCCATACGCCACTGCGGCTTCTAGCCGATCTGCCTGGGCAGCCTCATCGGACGGCAGGACCTGAGATGTGAGGAGTTGTTGCACCCAAAGGAGACTAGCCCGCTGGGCAAGCGAACTGCACATCACCGCCCGCATACCCAGTGCGGAGACCTCGAAGACCCGCTTAAGGAAAACTTCCAACTTACGATCCTGTGTGTCCCGCAACGCCGCACCTCCCGTCACTAGGATAGTCGTCCTCTTCGTGACCGCCGACACTGCGGAGTCCACCTTTGGGACCTTGATGAGGTCCAGAAATCTTCGGGGAGTGGGTACGGCTTTTCCATAGCCCGGCTGCTCTTCAGGGAGGCCTCCGGGGTGTCCCATTCCCTGGTGAGAAGTTGTAAAAACGAGTCATGAATGGGAAAAGCCCGAGCCCTCGGCCGGAGTGCCGCCAGGACAGGATCTCCCTTCCTTGAAGAAGTGATGACAGCGGGAGCTACTGGGGCAGGCGGGTCTGGTGGCGGATCCAAATCTAATTCTTGGATGATCTGCGGGATGAGGTCGTCCAGCTCTTCCCTCTGGAAGAGGCGTAGGGTACGCGGATCATCCCCCTCCTGTGTGCCGTCCCCTTGTCCCCCGTCCAGGAGGTCAAGTCCATGTCCCGCTGGGTCTGGCACCGCCCCCACTGCCGCGGGCGTGGATCGGACCCGGGTAGGAAGGCGGGAGGCCCCCACTCCCGGAGGGTCGGGGGGGGGGGCCGGCGTCGAGGGCGACATCCGAGGGATCTTAGGAAGGGGGGGGTCCCACAGGTGCTTCCAGCCCCTGCAGATAAGCGGTATGCATGAGCAGGATAAACTCCGGAGAGAACCCCGGCCTGCTCGGGTGCGCTTCGGGGGCGGCGTGGTTCCTGCTCCCTGGCTCTGGGTGCTTGGTTCCTGCACCAAAATCGGGGAATACCCCCGCTGGTAGAGTCCTTCAGGGATCCGTTCTCCCTCGTGGCCTCCAGGGATCCGTTCCCCCTCGTGGCCTGCGCCTCAGGGCGCTCAGAATGTAAAATGGCCGCCGTTCCCGCCAAAAATGGCGGAGTGGCCGGCCCGCGCCGCCCGGGCAAAAAAGAGAAATCAGTCAGGGACTGTGAGGTACCTTCCCCCCCGGGAAGGCATCGTGCACAGATTCCCTCCCGGGAAATCTGGGACCCCGGGTCTCCGCAGGCCGCACAGCGGGACGGCCGCGGCATCGGGATCGCTGTAGGAGAAAAGAAAAAGCCACGGGGGGGGCCACGCGCACAAAAGCGCCGCTGCGGGGGGGCCCGGTCGGCCCGCACTGCCCGCTGTCCGAAAATAGAGGAGGGTGCCGCGTGGGGGCCTTCCCGGCCACACGACCCGCCCCAGACATCTTTCCCTAAATGGCTCAGCAGCCCATGAGGAGCTGTAAAATGGCCGCGGGAGAGGGAGTAAAGAGCGAAGAGGCCGGCTCCACCGGCTTTCGCGGGCACCGGGGGCTGAGCTGTGAAGGAAAAAACTACAAAGGAAAAACAAACTTACCCCTGGCTGCAACGAGAAATAAACAGCAAGGCCGCAGAGAAGAGACAAGGAAGAGAAGCCACTCCCCAGAAGTTGAAAGAACTCTGCCTTACTTTTTTTTTTTTTTTTTTTTTAAACTTAATACAAACTTGATACAAACTTGATCCACAGAAAAAGACAATAACAAGCCATAATCAAGCAAGAAAGTGAAGAAAAAGGAAAAGGAGGGGAAGCCTGATTCCCCTACTCGCATCTGCTGGAGTCAGAAGATACTGAACTCCTGCAGAGGGGGTAGTAGTATATATGGATACGCCCCCTGAAAGCTTGTGCTGACTCCATCTGCTGGATTGGGGACATAACCCACTGTCTGGACTGATCCAGGTACGTACAGGGAATCCATGTTACCATTGCTAATGGCAGTGGCTATTCTCTAAGTGAACTTAATAGCAGGTAATGGACTTCTCCTCCAAGAACTTATCCAATCCTTTTTTAAACACAGCTATACTAACTGCACTAACCACATCCTCTGGCAACAAATTCCAGAGTTTAATTGTGCGTTGAGTGAAAAAGAACTTTCTCCGATTAGTTTTAAATGTGCCCCATGCTAACTTCATGGAGTGCCCCCTAGTCTTTCTACTATCCGAAAGAGTAAATAACCGATTCACATCTACCCGTTCTAGACCTCTCAAGATTTTAAACACCTCTATCATATCCCCCCTCAGTCGTCTCTTCTCCAAGCTGAAAAGTCCTAACCTCTTTAGTCTTCCTCATAGGGGAGCTGTTCCATTCCCCTTATCATTTTGGTTCCCCTTCTCTGTACCTTCTCCATCGCAATTATATCTTTTTTGAGATGCGGTGACCAGAATTGTACACAGTATTCAAGGTGCGGTCTCACCATGGAGCGATACAGAGGCATTATGACATTTTCCGTTTTATTCACCATTCCCTTCCTAATAATTCCCAACATTCTGTTTGCTTTTTTGACTGCCGCAGCACACTGAGCCGACGATTTCAATGTGTTATCCACTATGACACCTAGATCTCTTTCTTGGTTTGTAGCACCTAATATGGAACCCAACATTGTGTAATTATAGCAAGGGTTATTTTTCCCTATATGCATCACCTTGCACTTATCCACATTAATTTCATCTGCCATTTCGATGCCCAATTTTCCAGTCTCACAAGGTCTTCCTGCAATTTATCACAATCTGCTTGTGATTTAACTACTCTGCACAATTTTGTGTCATCTGCAAATTTGATTATCTCACTCGGCGTATTTCTTTCCAGATCATTTATAAATATATTGAACAGTAAGGGTCCCAATACAGATCCCTGAGGCACTCCACTGTCCACTCCCTTCCAGTGAGAAAATTGCCCATTCAATCCTACTCTCTGTTTCCTGTCTTTTAGCCAGTTTGCAAACCACGAAAGGACATCGCCACCTATCCCATGACTTTTTACTTTTCCTAGAAGCCTCTCATGAGGAACTTTGTCAAACGCCTTCTGAAAATCCAAGTATACTACATCTACCGGTTCACCTTTATCCACATGTTTATTAACTCCTTCAAAAAAGTGAAGCAGATTTGTGAGGCAAGACTTGCCCTGGGTAAAGCCATGCTGACTTTGTTCCATTAAACCATGTCTTTCTATATGTTCTGTGATTTTGATGTTTAGAACACTTTCCACTATTTTTCCTGGCACTGAAGTCAGGCTAACCGGTCTGTAGTTTCCAGGATCGCCCCTGGAGCCCTTTTTAAATATTGGGGTTACATTTGCCACCCTCCAGTCTTCAGGTACAATGGATGATTTTAATGATAAGTTACAAATTTTTACTAATAGGTCTGAAATTTCATTTTTTAGTTCCTTCAGAACTCTGGGGTGTATACCATCCGGTCCAGGTGATTTACTACTCTTCAGTTTGTCAATCAGGCCTACCACATCTTCTAGATTCACCGTGATTTGGTTCAGTCCATCTGAATCATTACCCATGAAAACCTTCTCCATTACGGGTACCTCCCCAACATCCTCTTTAGTAAACACCGAAGCAAAGAAAGTTGGTGTTGAGAATCTGTAGGCAGGGCATTTTTCAGCAGATTGCATTCCCAGGATGTGATGTTATATTGTACTATAATCTGATGGTCTTATACTGGCTGTTGTCTTATTGATGTTTTGTGAGACTGTTGTTTTATTATTGTTTTAATTGTGATCTGCTAGGTCTGTGGATACTGTGGAATATAAATGTTTTAAATAAATCAGTGGCAGAGGGACAGGCTGGTTTTCTATCATTTGTTTTGATGTGCTATTCAGGATATTCAGGAATAAACCTTTAAGTGAGTTAGATGGATAAGACTTATGTTGATGAATTTCCCCAAATAAGTTGCTAGATATGTGGATAAGATTTAGCCTGTTATTGAACAGGTCTAACATCCGAATATTGGCACTGATCAGGCTCACTTAGGCAGATAAGTGATGGCCGCTAACCACGGCCAGACGTTCAGCCACTACCACGTAGCTGGATAGGTTTTGACCATAGTTCCCTCTAAGCTGAGCAGGTGAGCGATCGCTCACACATTTCAGAGCATACTCTCAGGTTTTACATGGTCACTCACATGCTTCTTTACTGCTTCCAGACAATACTTAACATTAAATATACAATACAGTACAAAAAAAAATCAGTTATGCAATACAGTTTCCTTTGTGCTATATACAGAAATGCACCGCCAATACTGGCACTGAAAAATTGTTGGTTTAAAAAAAAAAAATTGTTGTTGACACACAAAAGACTTTGCACTCACCTAGTCACGCCTTGGAGGGAATATTGGTCCTGAGTTACTGGCTAAGTGGTGCTGACTATCTATCTGCATTATGCATTTAACATAGCAGAATTATATAACACAAGCAATCTCCATGCATTCATTAAACTCTGTCTTTATGAATGTAACCTGTTCTGTAATTCTGTATCTTGTTCTGAGAACTCCGGAGGGAGAGCAAGCAATGTATATTTCTAATGATAAGAAAGTTACAGATGATTTACCAGGCTCTTTCTTCTGTTTTGATTCTTCATGTAGGGAGTATGAGGCTTTAAGGAGCGTCATATAATTATGCTACTGTTGTCTTGTTCTTCCGTATACACTGTCATTTCCCAGCAGCCAGGGGAAAATGAGACTTCATTCTGACAAATGCGCCTGGGAATGCTTCACCAATAGCCCTCCCAGAGCACTGGAAAAGCCTAAACTTCATTTATCACCAAACGGATTGTTTGGGAATTAATAGAGTTTGAGAAACATATGCTTTCTCTGTGCAGACGACTCCCCTTACTGACAGGTATCATTTAAAACGTCTCGAACAACTTTCTTACAAATAAATTAGAATAAAAAGAATGAGAGTTGTACTTTTACCTGATCTGCAAACTGACTGGCTTTCTCTTCACTCAGCCCTGCAAGTTGGTAGAAATAAACAAAGTTAACATAATGGGACAAGAGAGTAAGTTTAAAATCTGCCAAAACTGAGAAAAAGACCTACCCAGAGCTATCCAATCTGCTCGGAGCTCTTCTGCTGTCAAATTCCTCTTAAGGGCACCTACAGTGAATAGCGGAAGAATTTGATTGTAAAATGGTGGCAGCGGTGTGTCAGTAACACTACTCTAAGGGAGGGGGTACCTGCAGCAGACAAGGGCTGCTCTAGGGGTCTTGGGAGGAATGCGAACTACTTCACTCTTAAGGCAGAAAGCTAATTACAAAACTCTGAATCTTTCATTTTAACTCTTAAGAGCCAGATGTGCTAATGGGTTTTTCCTATTTTATGTTTATGGGAACAAAGCTGAGGGCATCTGTGCCTAATGCTGCATAGGAAGGCCGAATCAAACCAATTGAGCCGTCAAAAACACCACACACAACTGGATTGGTTGCTCTGAAAGTTGCCCTGTTCAGCCCTGTTGGGCTTCCACAGTGCAAGGACCTTTAGCCAGACTGTGAAGAGGCTTTCCCAGAAAAATGTGACTATTTTTAAAGTAAGAAAGTCATTTTCTTCCCTTTCACAGCCTGCCCAAAGGACGCAGAGTTGGAGTGGCCAAGCAGATGCAAATATACAGGCAGGTTCCATGAACCTTCAAAGGAAGATTCAGAGACTTTACAACAACGGAGCTTTTATTTAACCCATTATGTCCCAAATTGTTTTTAAGAAGCTGTTCTTTAGATAGGACACTGGGACCTAATGGATTAGGACCTGCGAGAGTGGCTGCTGTGCTGCAGGACTGACATGCAGGCTGTTAGATTGCTCAGCTGAGCACTGGAGGGGAGACCATGAGGTTCTCTTTAGAAAGTGCATTAGACCCTCCCACATAGCTGGCAGCTCCAGTATGTCATAAGAACATAAGAAAATGCCATACTGGGTCAGACCAAGGGTCCATCAAGCCCAGCATCCTGTTTCCAACAGTGGCCAATCCAGGCCACAAGAACCTGGCAAGTACCCAAAAACTAAGTCTATTCCATGTAACCATTGCTAATGGCAGTGGCTATTCTCTAGGTGAACTCAATAGCAGGTAATGGACTTCTCCTCCAAGAACTTATCCAATCCTTTTTTAAACACAGCTACACTAACTGCACTAACCACATCCTCTGGCAACAAATTCCAGAGTTTAATTGTGCGTTGAGTAAAAAAGAACTTTCTCCGATTAGTTTTAAATGTGCCCCATGCTAACTTCATGGAATGCCCCCTAGTCTTTCTACTATCCGAAAGAGTAAATAACCGATTCACATCTACCCGTTCTAGACCTCTCATGATTTTAAACACCTCTATCATATCCCCCCTCAGTCGTCTCTTCTCCAAGCTGAAAAGTCCTAACCTCTTTAGTCTTTCCTCATAGGAGAGTTGTTCCATTCCCCTTATCATTTTGGGAGCCCTTCTCTGTACCTTCTCCATTGCAATTATATCTTTTTTGAGACGTGGCGACCAGAATTGTATACAGTATTCAAGGTGCGGTCTCACCATGGAGCGATACAGAGGCATTATGACATTTTCCGTTTTATTCACCATTCCTTTTCTAATAATTCCCAACATTCTGTTTGCTTTTTTGACTGCCGCAGCACACTGAGCCGACGATTTCAATGTATTATCCACTATGACACCTAGATCTCTTTCTTGGGTTGTAGCGCCTAATATGGAACCCAACATTGTGTAATTATAGCATGGGTTATTTTTCCCTATCTTATCCACATTAACATTTGCAGGCAGGTGCTGCTTCCTATCAGCAACTCACCATTTGTTACCAGCAGTGTGCTTTTTATAATATTTTTCAAGGCACCCAGGCTTATTCCATTTACAGCACCAAACTCAGACAGCTTGGCAAACAGCTGATCTACCTGCAAAAGAGAAGGGCCAAACAGATGTCATATAAAATTTGACACTATACAAAGTGTATTACTATACAAAGAGGCGCAGCACAGTGGCACTAGTGTATTACTATACAAAGAGGCCCAGCACAGTGGCACTAGTGTATTACTATAAAAGAAGCTCAGCACAGTGGCACTAGTGTATTACTATACAAAGAAGCTCAGCACAGTGGCACTAGTGTATTACTATACAAAGAGGCGCAGCACAGTGGCACTAGTGTATTACTATACAAAGAGGCGCAGCACAGTGGCACTAGTGTATTACTATACTAAGAGGCGCAGCACAGTGGCACTAGTGTATTACTATACTAAGAGGCCCAGCACAGTGGCACTAGTGTATTACTATACAAAGAGGCCCAGCACAGTGGCACTAGTGTATTACTATACTAAGAGGCCCAGCACAGTGGCACTAGTGTATTACTATACAAAGAGGCCCAGCACAGTGGCACTAGTGTAATACTATACAAAGAGGCGCAGCACAGTGGCACTGGTGTATTACTATACAAAGAGGCGCAGCACAGTGGCACTGGTGTATTACTGTACAAAGAGGCCCAGCACAGTGGCACTGGTGTATTACTATACAAAGAGGCCCAGCACAGTGGCACTGATGTATTACTATACAAAGAGGCGCAGCACAATGGCACTAGTGTATTACTATACAAAGAGGCGCAGCACAGTGGCACTAGTGTATTACTATACAAAGAGGCGCAGCACAGTGGCACTAGTGTATTACTATACTAAGAGGCCCAGCACAGTGGCACTAGTGTATTACTATACTAAGAGGCCCAGCACAGTGGCACTAGTGTAATACTATACAAAGAGGCGCAGCACAGTGGCACTAGTGTAATACTATACAAAAAGGCCCAGCACAGTGGCACTAATGTAATACTATACAAAGAGGTGCAGCACAGTGGCACTAGTGTATTACTATACAAAGAGGCGCAGCACAGTGGCACTACTGTATTACTATACAAAGAGGCCCAGCACAGTGGCACTAGTGTATTACTATACAAAGAGGCGCAGCACAGTGGCACTAGTGTATTACTATACAAAGAGGCGCAGCACAGTGGCACTAGTGTATTACTATACAAAGAGGCGCAGCACAGTGGCACTAGTGTATTACTATACAAAGAGGCGCAGCACAGTGGCACTAGTGTATTACTATATAAAGAAGCTCAGTACAGTGGCTCTAGTGTATTACTATACAAAGAGGCACAGCACAGTGGCACTAGTGTATTACTATACAAAGAGGAACAGCACAGTGGCACTAGTGTATTCAACCATGCAGAAGACCTGGGTTTGATTCTGGGAACTCCCAGGCCTGCGGGAAGGAAGAAATCCCTGTCATCACAAAGCATGGACATGAGCTGAAGAACAGAGTCTGATCTGGGAAAAAGTCATGGAGGCTAAGAGCCCTCGTCTTCTGAACTTGCTGTCGTATTTCTTTCTGAAGAGAAAAGGGGAAACCAATTTTGTAATAGTCAAAAAATTGCAACTGGTTTCCCCTTTTCTCTTTGGATTTCCCATTTTGTGGGTGAACTTTGCTCTTTTGCTTGTTGTATTTCTTTCTGAACCAGATATCTCACAATACAGGAACTGGACCAGGCCCTTTGTGAACAATTACTGTGCCTCCCCCTCCTAGTTCTGTTTTTTTTTTTTAAACTGAATTTTTGTTGATTTTCCAATAACCAACACACAATAGAAACTGTCAGTCTCATACACTGTCCCCAGTCCCCCTCCCCACCAAAAAAGCCCTGCTCCCTCCAGCAATGTAAACTTTCAAAACTGAAACCCCTTCAAACCTATCTTATCCATCAGCAGGTCCAAAAGGAGAAAAGTGGGCACTGCTGCCAGCGGTGCCACCCAGAAAACCCTGCAAAAAAGACACATGGAACCCATATGACATTAGGCCTACTGTAATGCATGTTGGGTGTGGCCCTCAGAAAGTCTTGATTATACTGAATGACAATAATGATATAGTAAACTTCCCATTCCAAAACAGTACTAACTGCCAGCATGCAAATGGAAACAACCCTACCTATGAAAAGGCAATATTGCAAATATTGCACTAGGCCCTAAAAACACCAATACACCCCCTATGAGGAAAACACAACAAGCAAGGCTACTCTAAGTAGAAACAACATGCTTACAGAACACCCCACCTCAGTCACACATACAGAACACAGTCTGACCCTCACCAAATACAGCATTAAGAGACCAGGGTGAAGTAAACCGACATGATGTGTCCTACGAATGCCGGTATAAAAAAGTTTTTAAATAAAAATAAAAATAAATAAAGTATTCTGCTGCCATATAGCTTCCGTGTAGGGATCTATAATAACTTGAACCTAGATTCATCAAAATGCTGTAAAATTGCATGGATAACGCCTGCGGTAAGAAAAAGCGTGTGTTTATGGTAATTATAGAATTACTGAATGGAGCGCAGTAAAGTTTTCGCACCCCACGAAGTGCCCAGACTATTACGAGAGAGAGAGAGAGACTATTTATAAGGCCTTCATTGTAGTCAATTATTTTCATTACTATAGGAGGGCCAGCTAATAGCTCGGGGTTAGGTTTTGGTGGTGGTTTAGGGGCCAATTTTATATGCAGAGTGAGATAGACGAACAGCAAAGTACACATTGAAGAAGATTTGATGTCATTTGGAGTGAGGAAAGTCTCACAAAGATAAGATTTCTACAATGTTCTCTTGACCTAGCTTGATGTGCTCTATAACAGGGTACTGGTAGGAGCAGACGGAGAAATGCATGTTAGCTCTTTTTGCTGATGATATTCTCCTTTTCATCAGAGAACCTCTTGTGCCTCTAAAATCTCTTTCTGATCTGGTTGAGGACTTCAGTCAGTTTTCTGGTTGTAAACTTAATATAAATAAGTCAGAATTGTTAGATTTAGGTGTGTCTCAAATGTATCGCTCCCTAATCTCTGATAATTTTACTTTTCAATAGGCACACACTTCACTGAAATACTTGGGGGTGCAACTATCTGCCACTTTAATTCAGCTATATTCATTGAACTGTCTACCTTTGTTGAATAACATTAAACAAGATCTTAACAGATGGTTCCCTTTCTTGCTATCGTCATTTGATAGAATCTCAACGATAAGGATGAACATTTTACCCTGGGTACTTTTCTTATTTGAGATGTTGCATATTAAGTTGACCCCCTCCTTTATATCTGATCTCAATTTACATTTATCTGCTTTTTTTTGGAAGAAAAAAAGAACTAGAATAGCAGGTAAAGATATGAAGGGGCTTTAAGAAAAGGGAGGCCTTGGTCTTCCGACTTTGGAGCTTATCGTTGGGCAATTCATCTAAAAAGTGTGTTAATGTCATGGAAAGCCCTAAATAAAAAGCACTGGGTTTATCTTACTCCCTGTCAATACCTCCTTTCAGTTCTGTTAGGGATGACATACACAAAGCAGAAAAGCTTAGTGGGGGTTCATCCCTTCTGATCTGGGATATTGCAGTCTTGGAACTCCTTACTCTCACACGGAAGAATATCTACGCGTTTATCTCCGTTAACGCCCTTATGGAATAACAGCTATTTCCTTCAACACATGAATAGAACCAATTTCTCTTGATTCTATGAGCGAGGAATAAATCGTACAGGTCAATTATTCCACAGGGGGAAATTTCTTTCTCACAGGCAACTGGAAGAGAAATAGGAAAATTGGTTCTTACCTGCTAATTTTTGTTCCTGTAATACCACAGATCAGTCCAGACCAGTGGGTTTTGTATTCCTACCAGCAGATGGAGGCAGAGAAACAAAACTCTGATGCAATGCTACATAACAGAGAGAACCACTTGCAGTCCCTTGTACCCAAGCCAAGATTAAACTAAACACCCCTCGAACGGGCGAAAGGAATCAGAGGGTTGGAAACCCCTAAGAAATAAAAACTATGGGGTAGATTTTCAAACATTATGCGCACGAGTCCATGTGCTCGAGCTACCCGGTGCACACACATGGATGCACAATTTTATAACATGCGTGCGCTGGCACACACATGTTATCACATTTAGGGTCGGCGCATGCAAGGGGGTAGGCTAATGCAAGTACTCATGGCAACACATCGGGGCCTTCCCCAGATCCCACCCAGCCCGTTCCAATTAAGAAGCGGACTGAATCGTGCGGGAATAGCTAATAGGGCCATCAACATGCGTTTGCATGTTGCAGGCGCTATTAGTTTCGGGGGGGTTGGACGTGCGTTTTCGACGCGCTATTACCCCTTACTGAATAAGGGGTAAAGCTAGTGCGTCCAAACGCGGGTTAACAGTCCTTCTATTATTCGAAAGTGTAAATAACCGATTCACATCTACTCGTTCTAGACCTCTCATGATCTTAAAGACCTCTATCATATCCCCCCCTCAGCCGTCTCTTCTCCAAGCTGAATAGTCCTAAGCTCTTTAGTCTTTCCTCATAGGGAAGCTGTTCCATCCCCTTTTATCATTTTGGTCGCCCTTCTGGGATATATGATACTGCAGCTGGTTTTGGACCCTTCAGGTATCTAAAATCTCCTGGACTTCGAACTGAGTGTCTTCCTCCATAGCAACTTCAGTAGTCTGGAAGGGCGGTCTGTCCAGCCAAAATAAAATAGCAAGTTTAAACAGTGAGATATGGAAAATATCACAAATTCATAAATATACCAGTAGTTTGAACTTGTAAGCCACAGGACCCAGTTGTCACTCAATGGGAAATGGATCCATTAATCATGGTGCGAACTTCAGAGATGGCATCTTCAATCATAGATTTTTAGTGCTAAGCCAAACTAAGCTTTCTGGGCAAAGTTGATGTTGTGGAGCGCTAGGAGAGCGATCCCACTCCTGGGAGATATGTGTGCCCTTGGGCCGCGGTTCGACGCCAGAGATATCTGAAGAGGTGCCGCGGGAGGCGTGGCATGCCCGAGCATGGGCTGGACGGAAGCAAGCTGGAGTGAAGACTGGCCGACAGGCCCTCCTCCGGACCTGCACGCTTCAGAAGACCCAACAACGCAATGTTGGTCTTGTGAACAGTCCTCTGACCGTTCCCAGCCCTTTCGGACCTGCCGCAGGGTACGGCACGAAGCGGAAGGCCAGATGGAGGCCAGGGCGGTGAAGACTGGAACATGGATACAGACGAGACTCAGGAACGACGTAGACTCAGGCATAGACGTGGACTCAGGAACGAGGTGCAGGATGCATAGACATGGACTCAGGAACGAGGTGCAGGATTCATAGATATGGACTTAGGCACAGACGTGGACTCAGGACGAGGTACTGGATGCACAGAGGTGGACTCAGGAGCAGACGTGGACTCAGGACGAGGTACTGGATGCACAGAGGTGGACTCAGGAGCAGACGTGGACTCAGGACGAGGTACTGGATGCACAGAGGTGGACTCAGGAACAGACGTGGACTCAGGATGAGGTACTGGATGCACAGAGGTGGACTCAGGAACAGACGTGGACTCAGGACGAGGTACTGGATGCACAGAGGTGGACTCAGGAGCAGACGTGGACTCAGGACGAGGTACTGGATGCACAGAGGTGGACTCAGGAGCAGACGTGGACTCAGGACGAGGTACTGGATGCACAGAGGTGGACTCAGGAGCAGACGTGGACTCAGGACGAGGTACTGGATGCACAGAGGTGGACTCAGGAACAAGGGCTGAAGGAAGACATGGGCACTGTCCCTCAGGGCGCCCTACTCAGACCACCTGCGGGACTGAGTCGCGGACCACCCTGTCCCATGCGCACCCTACTCAGCCCAGGAAGGCTGGTCGCGGACCATGCTGAGAGCGGGAGAGCACAGGGAAGAAGCAGGTTGCTGCACTCCTGGCAGCTCAAGGCAGGTTAAAGCATCAGTGTCAGGAACAAGGATTAAGACAGACCTCAGGGCTGTAACAAGGACATCTGGAACAGCAGGTAACATCAGGACTGGAACACGGATACTGGAACAGGAGCCACACCTCAGGGCTGCAACATGGAACTGGAACAGTAGGTAACATCAGGACTGGAACACAGGTACTGGATCAAGAGACAGACCTTGGGACTGGAACGGCAGGCAGACATCAGGACTGGACGAGGAGCTCCAACAGGTAACAAGAAACACAGGACCTTGCAGAAGGCTGGAACACAAGGCAGCTCCTGGAACGAGGATCTCAGGAGTGACCAACTCCTTGCGAAGGCAAAGACAGACTGAACGCTGAGCCCTTTAGTAGAGCTGAGGTGGACAACGCCCACGGAGGGGTCAGCCGGGGGCCACACCTGGCTGGCCCTTGAAGAGGAGCAGAGAGGCGCGCGCCCGCGCCCTAGGAAGCTGGAGAGAAGGGCTGGAAGCTGGTGGCGTCCTCAGCCATGTGGAAGGCCCAGGGAAGCAGCGGAGCAGCCCTGGGCTGGAGCTGGGTGAAGGCAGGTCGCTGGAGCAGCTCCCAGCCGCAAGGACTGAAGCAGAGAGAGGTAAGGCTGGCTGCAGGGGAAGCAGGGGGCTGTAGCAGGCTGCAGGCACTGCTCCACACTGCAAGGCTGAAGAGAGAAGTGCTGACTGCAGGGAGCTGTGAGAGGCTGCAGGCACCGGCAGGGACGGCTCCCTGCCGGGTGAGGACCCGGGCTGAAGCAGGCACCGGTGAAGACGGCCTCCCTGCTGGCTGAAGGTCCTGGGATCGCAGCAGCACGTCGGGGGAAGTCAGCTGCGGGGACGGCCCCAGCTGATTCAGGGAAAGAGAAGCAGCGTCAGTGGTCCGACTGGCTGCGAGAAGGTATGAGCCTGCCCGCGCTCCTCGCGGGCAGGATCGCAACAGTTGTGGTGTGGGGCGATGTTTCTTGTCAGTGTGCTTTTTAAAATGTTCTTTCACATGTTCTAGGAAAGGGTGTAACTTCTGCCACAGTTCCTGGAGTTCCTGACCCATCAGTTTAGCTGCTGGGTAAGAGTAAGAGACCAGAACAGGTCTAGCTGTACAAGGATGGTATCTGAACAAGATGTAGAAGGGTGATAACACCACTTGAACAATTCCACAGGGTCATGTGTGAATTTGGCTCAAGAGGACGGTCTAGTTATCCTGCTGTTAGTTTTCGTAGACTCATAGAAGGGCCTTGAGACTCTGATTTACACACTTGGTTTGTCCATTGCTCTGGGAATGGTAAACTGAGGTGAAATCCAATGTATTTCCAAATTTCCTACGCAAGCCTTTTCAGTAGTAGACTGTGAACTGAACCCCCTGGTCTGAGAGGATGTGAAGAGGGAGCCCGTGAAGATAGAAGAAATGTTGGACAGAGTTTAGCCAGTTCAGGAGCAGATGGTAGACCCAGAAGGGGTGTGAAATAAGACTTCTTAGAAACTCTATCGACTACCACCCATATGGTGGTGTTGCCAGCAGAGAGGGGAAGGTCAGTGACGGAGTCAGTGGCCAAATGAGTCCAGGGTTTCTTGGGGGCTGGCAGCAGCTGTAACAACCCCCAAAGTCAAGCTTGCACACTCTTATTCATTGCACACATGGGGCAAGACTCTACATAATGCTTCACTTCAGTCTTCATCTGAGGACACCAGTAATGTCAAATGACTAATTCCAAGGTTCGGGTGATTCCTGGATGCCCTGACAAGCAGCAGTCATGGGCCCACTAAGGAACCTTCTGTTGTATGCACCGGGGAACCAGTGTCTTCCCAGGAGAAACTGTAAATGTGGCAGCAACCACAGTCTGCACAGGGTCGATGATATGCCATGGAGATTCCAGAGAGCCCTCAGTATTAAAGGAACGTGAGAGGCCATCGACGGTACCACACCTCAAAGTCAAACTGATTAAAAAACAATGACCAGTGGGGTTTGCCGAGGGTTCAGTCTCTGTGCTTGTGCTAGATGTTCTAGGTTCTTGTGATCCATATAGATAGTTACTGGGGGCTTGACTCCTTCCAGCAGAATGGCAATTCTTCCAAGACTAGCTTGACCACTAGTAGCTCTCGATCTCCAATGGTATAATTCTTCTCTGCTGGAGAGAATTTCTTTGAAAAGTAGGAGCAGGTCATGAGTGTACCATTATTGTTATTCTGTAGGAGGATAGTGCCTACCTCAGGGTAGACACATCTACGTCCAGGATAAATGGCTTGGATGGATCTGGATGGTGTAGGCATGGATTAAGGGTGAACTCCTCTTTGAGATGCTTGAAAGTTTGGATAGCATCCGTGGTTGAGTTCTTGGTGTCCAAGCCCTTTTTAGTTAGTGGTGCCACTCATAGCCTTAAGGAGAAGTAATCATTGATAAATTGCCTATAGTAACTTGCAAAACCCAGGAGGTGCTGCAGTGCTTTAAGGCCTACTGGCCAGGGCCACTTCAACATGGCTTTTAATTTATCTGGGTTCATACAGAGGCTTTGGCAAACGATAACATATCCCATGAAGGGGAGTTCATCCTGTTCAAAGATATGCTTCTCTAACTTGGCGTAGAGGCAGTTCTCACGGAGTCTCTGGAGGATCTGTTTCACATGATGATAGTGCTCCAACAAGGACTTCAAGAAGACTAGAATATCATTCAGGGAAACTACCACATGGGAGTAGAGGAGGTCCTGGAAGATCTCATTTACCATAAATTGGAAGACTGCAGGGGTGTTACACAACACAAAGGACATCACTAGGTATTCACAGTGTCCACCACAGGTGTTAAAGTTGGTCTTCCACTCGTTGCCCTCTCGGATTCTGATCAAGTTGTATGCCCCTCGAAGGTCCAGTTTACCAAATATTTGCGCACCCCAAGAGCTCGGAAATCAAGGGAAGAGGATAATGATTCTTCTTGGTAATACAGTTAAGACCATAATAATTAATGCAGGGACGTAAAGACACAACCTTCTTCCCTATGAAAAAGAATCCAGGCCCTGCAGGTGAAGAAGAGAGGTGAATGAAACCTCTGTCCAAGCTCTCCTTAATATATTTGGTTATAGTCTTTGTTTCAGGAGCAAAAGGCAGGTATACTCTGCCTTTGGGTGGAACCTTGCTGGGGCCCAAGTCACAATAGTAGGAGTCATAAGGCAGCAGGACCTCCACCTGCTGTTTGTTGAAAACTTCAGTGGCAGGCCCAGAAGCTGAAAGGTAACTGTTCAAGCCATAGACACCACAGGCGAGACTTTGGCAAGGCACTGCTCGTGACAGCTAGGGCTCCATCTAGCAATTTGCAATGTGGTTCAATTGATGTGGGACTGACGTAGCATGAACCATCACAAAAAAATGAGAAACTGTAACCTCCTCTATAAACTTATCTCCAGGGGTATAATGCTTCTGTTCAAACACCTTTTTATGAACCGTTGGTATAGATTGTTGCTCTCTGCCCACACCAAACAAGTTGGTTTGTCGGCTGAAGCCTTAAGAGTCATTTACCATCAGTTCCCCTGACGAAGAAATTTAATTTTTCGAAACACGGCTGTGTTGGGAGGTGCTTCAAGTTGCATTAAACATCTGGAGTTGTTTTAACTCAACTAATTTCAAGCGAAGTATTTTACTAATACAAGAAGAGTGATACTATGGTTTAATTTACATAAGAATTTTTTGGATCTGTTTGGTGATACAGGTTGCATGGTTATGTGGGTTTATAAATTGATGGAACAGGTTTGGACTTTCACAAGTGTTTTTTTAGTAATGTTTATAAAGAAGAATAATCACATAAAAAGAATAAAAGCATTTATTGGTGGGGTTTCTGTTCACTTATAAGGTGGAGGGTGGTAACGATGATTTCATGATAAAGCAAGACCATATAAGCCGCCGGGATGGAGGGCTTCTAAATGGTTACAAATATGAAACTACTACTTTTCCACTTCACAAATTATGTTTGGTTTATAAGAATGTGTTTGAGCATTATACCCCTGGTTATAAGTTTATAGAGGGGGTTACAGTTTCTCGTTTTTTGTTATACGAGTATTAACCCCTGAAGTGGAGATTTATAGTGTACCATGAACCATGGCAGGCCCAAGGTAATTGCATGGATAGTCTTGAGCAACACTTAGAGACTCATTTCCTCTCCATGCAGGATCCCTGGTCAGTGATACTGTGGATCTTGTAAAATGTCCGGGCAAGAGGTCGTCGTAAACGGAGATCGAGAGCGGGGTATCCAAGAGATCCGTTGGTATGTGGTAGTATTGGACCAGAGCCTCATGGATAAAACTGCCACCAGCGCTGGCATCCAGAAAGGCAAGAGCACTGATAAGAATGTCCCCAAGAGATAGGAGTACTGGGACGAGCAGTTGTGAAGATCTGCAGGGATGACTTAAGGTGGCCCCGCCCACTAGGTCTAGGACTTGAGTTTCCTGGCTTATTTGGGAAGTGACTTGCGAAATGCCCAGATGCAGAACAGTATAAACACAGCTTCAGGTTATGGCATTTCTGCTTCTCTTCTGCTGACAACTTGCATAACTTCCACTGGTGCAGGTCCCAGCTCTGGAGGAGAGCGGAAGGTTAAAGGGCAAGGCGAATGGGGCGGTGAGCTGATCTTCTCACTTTGGCCGGATATCATTCCTGGAACCTCAGATTTAGCTGCACAGCTATGCTAATCAGGCCTTCCAAGGGGTCCAGCAGCTCCAGGACAAACAGCTCACCTTTGATGGTCTACGAGAGAAAATCTCAATCAGACTGCCACTACCCCATTGAAGTTCAGAGACCAGAAAGCAGATGTGCACTGCATAATCTCCCACAGACCGGGAGCCTTGCCTAATCTGTAGGAGTTCAGAGGCCTTGGAAGCTGTGAGACCAGGCTCATCAAATATTTCCCATATTTCTTGCCAGGAAGTGCATCAGATCTCCCAAGAGAGGATCATTCCTTTCCCCAAGGGGTGAGGCCCAAGCCAGCATGGTGCCGCAGAACAAGGAAAGAATATAAGTCACTTTGATTCAGTCTGTTGGAAACAACGATGCCTGCAATTCAAACTGTATCCAACATTGGTTGAGAAAGCCTCTACATTTAAGTGGATCACCATCGTACCTCAGAGGCGGAGGAAGGCGAGGCATGGGAATAGCAGGCCGCAAGACGGGTAACGGAGCTGAAACTGGAGCAGGCTGGGCCGCAATGCCCTGAAGATATCCGGCCATAGTATTAAGCTGATCCTGCTGTTGTTGTGCCAAGCCGGCAATAGCGTAGACCAGAGGCGAATCCTCTGAGCTCATCCCCTCAGCAAACTGTGAAGGGTGGCAGGTGTGCGAGCCCTTTGTGCTGTGGTGTAGTTGACGTAACCTCAAGGGTGAACCCACGAGGCCTACCACAGCAGTAGGTGAACGCACCCTGTAGCGGGACAGTCTAGAGGTTCACCAGCCACCTCCCCTGCAGGTGGAGCCCTTGGGTTTTAGGGTGGTGAAGATAACTAAAGTCCAAAAGCACACTGGAATCAGGGCAGACAGCAAACTAACAGAGTCAGAGACAGGTCAAGGTCGGGGCAGGCAGCTAGCGAGAATGGTCAGGTTCAGGCAGCAGGCAATCATAGTTAGGTCTAAGCAACAGGTCAAGACATGGAGAGTCAGGCCAAGAGTGGACAAAGAGACACTGAAGACACTGGAGAAATGGATAAGATAAAGTGAGGCTGGACAAGGTGGGCTGGAGAAGACAAGGCTGGATGAGAAACAGGAACGCTAGGCAACATGCACTACAAGGCAGGAGACGCTGCTGAGGCGAGGTAATGCTGCGAGGTCCTTGCTTAAATAGGCCGATCGGCCTGACGGCATCAGAAGGCACCACTCAGCATTTCCCGCTGCAGGGACCCATATATTGTGTGCATATGCGCCCACTTAAGGAGCAGCTTGGCAGCGTGTGGAGCTATGCCCGGAAGTGCTGAGTGAACAGCGAGCATGCCAATGGCGTCCTGAGCTGCTCTTGGTGGCGTCAGGGTGAGTACAGCAGCTCACAGGACTACCCCACGCGCCATGTTCCTAACACCACTCAACAATAACACAAACTAAAAAACAACCAAAACACTGCACATTATCTTAAACCACCCTGCAAGGATTATTCAAGAGAACTAAATGGACAGAAACCTCATTATTTCTCTGCAATAGACCCAACATTGCTGAATAAAGATTGCACCATGTTAAAGTATCCTTTTTCTCCTAATTACGGAATATAGGACCTTATGACCCTTCTATCCATTTGTAGCCAGCAAGTATTTATCTACTGTGTAGATTTCTCTCTCTTTGACTACATAACTATGTAAATTTTATATCCCAATTATGTAACCACAGACCCTCAATGTCATTGTTCACATGTTTAATGCCCTGTTCAATCTATAACACGCTTTGAACTCTCTGTCTGGAAAGGCGTGAGTCAAGAGCTGATCAATGCATTTGATGGCGTGTTTCATGGACCAGTGGAATCCAATCTAGGAGAAGTCCATTTAGAGCCTGACCCCAGTATTTCACCAATCCAATGTGCTACATACAATGTACCAGTAGCCATAAAGCCAGAGCTAAAAGCACAGCTGGCAGGGATGACTGACTGACCGGATAAGCCCACATGCTTATGAGAAGATCTATCTCCTTCCGCTGCTATAACTGGGCCGCTACAGATTCCAAATGCTAGCCTGAGCCTTCTTTTCTGTCCCAGGGGGCTTTGCCCTAAAATGCTTAATCTGTAGGACATTTTGCAGTAGAAAGTTGTGCAAATACTGAATAAAGAAAAGGGAGATATTACAGATGTTAAGGTATATTTCACTGCTTTCTACTTCCTGTCTCCGTTGCTGAGTAATTCGACATGGCACCAATCACTAGCAGCCTTCGGATGTCCTTATTTCTACATAAGAGTGGCCGCCAAGGAGGGAGCAAGTGTGCAGCAGAATTTTGTAGGTATTGGAATGGACAGAGCACAGAAACTAACAAAGATATGACAACAAGAGAGAGAAAAAACAGGAAAGAAGCAAAAAGCGACAGGCCTTGTAAGCAAGAGGAGTGAATTCTGTGCACATTGTATAGGTAAGATGAGAAGATAGGATAGAGCTATGGGAGCAGAGAGGCAGGTGTAGGTATAGGTATAGGTAAGATGAGAAGATAGGATAAAGCTATGGGAGCAGAGAGGCAGGTATAGGTATAGTCAGGATGAGAAGATAGGATAAAGCTATGGGAGCAGAGAGGCAGGTGTAGGTATAGTCAGGATGAGAAGATAGGATAAAGCTATGGGAGCAGAGAGGCAGGTGTAGGTATAGTCAAGATGAGAAGATAGGATAAAGCTATGGGAGCAGAGAGGCAGGTGTAGGTATAGGTAAGATGAGAAGATAGGATAAAGCTATGGGAGCAGAGAGGCAGGTGTAAGTATAGTCAGGATGAGAAGATAGGATAAAGCTATGGGAGCAGAGAGGCAGGTGTAGGTATAGTCAAGATGAGAAGATAGGATAAAGCTATGGGAGCAGAGAGGCAGGTGTAGGTATAGGTAAGATGAGAAGATAGGATAAAGCTATGGGAGCAGAGAGGCAGGTGTAGGTATAGGTAAGATGAGAAGATAGGATAAAGCTATGGGAGCAGAGAGGCAGGTGTAGGTATAGTCAAGATGAGAAGATAGGATAAAGCTATGGGAGCAGAGAGGCAGGTATAGATAAGATGAGAAGATAGGATAAAGCTATGGGAGCAGAGAGGCAGGTGTAGGTATAGGTAAGATGAGAAGATAGGATAAAGCTATGGGAGCAGAGAGGCAGGTGTAGGTATAGTCAGGATGAGAAGATAGGATAAAGCTATGGGAGCAGAGAGGCAGGTGTAGGTATAGGTAAGATGAGAAGATAGGATAAAGCTATGGGAGCAGAGAGGCAGGTGTAGGTATAGTCAGGATGAGAAGATAGGATAAAGCTATGGGAGCAGAGAGGCAGGTGTAGGTATAGTCAGGATGAGAAGATAGGATAAAGCTATGGGAGCAGAGAGGCAGGTGTAGGTATAGTCAGGATGAGAAGATAGGATAAAGCTATGGGAGCAGAGAGGCAGGTGTAGGTATAGGTAAGATGAGAAGATAGGATAAAGCTATGGGAGCAGAGAGGCAGGTGTAGGTATAGTCAGGATGAGAAGATAGGATAAAGCTATGGGAGCAGAGAGGCAGGTATAAGTATAGTCAGGATGAGAAGATAGGATAAAGCTATGGGAGCAGAGAGGCAGGTGTAGGTATAGTCAAGATGAGAAGATAGGATAAAGCTATGGGAGCAGAGAGGCAGGTGTAGGTATAGGTAAGATGAGAAGACAGGATAAAGCTATGGGAGCAGAGAGGCAGGTGTAGGTATAGGTAAGATGAGAAGATAGGATAAAGCTATGGGAGCAGAGAGGCAGGTGTAGGTATAGGTAAGATGAGAAGATAGGATAAAGCTATGGGAGCAGAGAGGCAAGTGTAGGTATAGTCAAGATGAGAAGATAGGATAAAGCTATGGGAGCAGAGAGGCAGGTGTAGGTATAGGTAAGATGAGAAGATAGGATAAAGCTATGGGAGCAGAGAGGCAGGTGTAGGTATAGGTAAGATGAGAAGATAGGATAAAGCTATGGGAGCAGAGAGGCAGGTGTAGGTATAGTCAAGATGAGAAGATAGGATAAAGCTATGGGAGCAGAGAGGCAGGTGTAGGTATAGGTAAGATGAGAAGATAGGATAAAGCTATGGGAGCAGAATGCACTGTAACAGAAAGACGTTTTGCAGTCAGGAGTAAAGAGTGAGGTCAAACCAATAGTTGGGAAGCTTTTTGAAAGGTGCATTACCAATGAAGCTAGAGAAGTGGGGAGAAAACGGAGTAGGGTGTGAAAAGAGAAGGAAGACATAGAAGAGGCAGAGAACAAGTGGCCCCTGTGATATGGGTTCACTGCCTTCCTGTAATTAGAATCAGGAAAGGCAATGTGCACGTTTTTAACTACAATATATTTTAATGGTTATCTCCACCACTAAGGTTGCATCTTTTTCACCACAACGCTGAAACAGATGTACTGATTCAAATCAATCTTTTCAGACCTTCTGCGTTGTGCTTTCCGTTGCTTCAGATCCAGCTGTAGTGTCCTTACCTCTTTAGGGTCAGTCAAGTAATGAAAGATGACTTCTGCCAGTGCTGAGAACTGCTGCAAAGGAAGAGAAGAATTTCACTATTTCTGGTAACATTGGGGGACTAAAGCTACAGATGTCCCTAGAGGCTGAAATCCATGCCTGCATGTTGCTGCATCACTGTTTGCTGCTTTCATGTTTATAATTATGACAATAATCTCCATATAAATGGTCTGGCAGGGTTCAGACATGTGTTGGGGATGACAGGGCCATGAAACCTGGGGCAGAAGAGCACAGGGGTGGAACAATTAAAGGCAAAAAAAATCAAAACTACAAACTAAAATTTTGCCTTAAAATCTGATTCCTGAGCCCAAACTATTGACAATACCGCAACCACCCCTAATCTGACATAATCCTACCCCAACAACCCCTGATCCATCGCAATACACCACCAACAACTCCTAATCCAACATAATCCTACCCCCAACAACCCCTGATCCATCACAATCCACCCCAACAACCCCTGATCCATCACAATCCACCCCCAACAACCCCTGATCCATCACAATCCTACCCCCAACAACTCCTAATCCAACATAATCCTACCCCCAACAACCCCTGATCCATCGCAATCCACCCCCAACAACCCCTGATCCATCGCAATCCACCCCCAACAACCCCTGATCCATCACAATCCACCCCCAACAACCCCTGATCCATCACAATCCACCCCCAACAACCCCTGATCCATCACAATCCTACCCCCAACAACCCCTGATCCATCACAGTCCTACCCCCAACAACCCCTGATCCATCACAATCCACCCCCAACAACCCCTGATCCATCACAATCCTACCCCAACAACCCCTGATCCATCACAATCCACCCCCAACAACCCCTGATCCATCACAATCCACCCCCAACAACCCCTGATCCATCACAATCCACCCCCCAACAACCCCTGATCCATCACAATCCACCCCCAACAACCCCTGATCCATCACAATCCCACCCCCAACAACCCCTGATCCATCACAATCCACCCCCAACAACCCCTGATCCATCACAGTCCACCCCCAACAACCCCTGATCCATCACAGTCCTACCCCCAACAACCCCTGATCCATCACAATCCACCCCCAACAACCCCTGATCCATCACAATCCACCCCCCAACAACCCCTGATCCATCACAATCCACCCCCAACAACCCCTGATCCATCACAATCCACCCCCAACAACCCCTGATCCATCACAATCCACCCCCAACAACCCCTGATCCATCACAATCCACCCCCAACAACCCCTGATCCATCACAATCCACCCCCAACAACCCCTGATCCATCACAATCCACCCCCAACAACCCCTGATCCATCACAATCCACCCCCAACAACCCCTGATCCATCACAATCCACCCCCAACAATCCCTGATCCATCACAATCCACCCCCAACAACCCCTGATCCATCACAATCCACCCCCAACAACCCCTGATCCATCACAATCCACCCCCAACAACCCCTGATCCATCATAATCCACCCCCAACAACCCCTGATCCATCGCAATCCACCCCCAACAACCCCTGATCCATCACAGTCCTACCCCCAACAACCCCTGATCCATCACAATCCACCCCCAACAACCCCTGATCCATCACAATCCACCCCCAACAACCCCTGATCCATCACAATCCACCCCCAACAACCCCTGATCCATCACAATCCACCCCCCAACAACCCCTGATCCATCGCAATCCACCCCCAACAACCCCTGATCCATCACAATCCTACCCCCAACAACCCCTGATCCATCACAATCCTACCCCCAACAACCCCTAATCTGACATAATCCTACCCCCAACAACCCCTGATCCATCATAATCCACCCCCAACAACCCCTGATCCATCGCAATCCACCCCCAACAACCCCTGAGCCATCATAATCCACCCCCAACAACCCCTGATCCATCATAATCCACCCCCAACAACCCCTGATCCATCGCAATCCACCCCCAACAACCCCTGATCCATCATAATCCACCCCCAACAACCCCTGATCCATCGCAATCCACCCCCAACAACCCCTGATCCATCATAATCCACCCCCAACAACCCCTGATCCATCGCAATCCACCCCCAACAACCCCTGATCCATCATAATCCACCCCCAACAATCCCTGATCCATCACAGTCCTACCCCCAACAATCCCAGATCCATCGCAATCCACCCCCAACAATCCCAGATCCATCGCAATCCACCCCCAACAACCCCTGATCCATCACAGTCCTACCCCCAACAACCCCTGATCCATCGCAATCGACCCCCAACAACCCCTGATCCATCGCAATCCTACTCCCAACAACCCCTGATCCATCATAATCCACCCCCAACAACCCCTGATCCATCACAATCCACCCCCAACAACCCCTGATCCATCGCAATCCACCCCCAACAACCCCTGATCCATCACAATCCTACCCCCAACAACCCCGATCCATCGCAATCCACCCCCAACAACCCCTGATCCATCACAATCCACCCCCAACAACCCCTGATCCACCACAATCCTACCCCCAACAACCCCGATCCATCGCAATCCTACCCCCAACAACCCCGATCCATCGTAATTCTACCAACAACCCCTAATCCAATATAATCCTCCTCCCAACCCCTAATCCATCATAACCCTACCCCCAACAACCCCTAATCCATCTTAATCCTACCCCAACAACCCCTAAACATCGTAATCCTACCCCCAACAACCCCTAATCCATCACAATCCTACCCCCAACAACCCCTAATCCATCACAATCCTACCCCCAATAACCCCTAATCCATCATAATCCTACCCCCAACAACCGTTAATCCATCATAATCCAATCCCATCAACCCCTAATCCAACCCCCAACAATCCCTAATCCAACATAATCATACCCCCCAACAACCCCTAATCCAATCGAAATCCTAGCCCAACAACCCCTAATTCAACATAATCCTACCCCAACAACCCCTAACCCCAACATCCCCTAATCCATCACAATCCTACTCCCAACAACCCCTAATCCATCATAATCCTACCTCAACAACCCCTACCCCAACAACCCCTAATCCTTCGTAATCCTACCCCAACATAATCTTACCCCCAACAACCCCTACCCCAACACCCTCTAATCCATCGCAATCCTTCTCCCAACATTTCTCTCCTTTACCTCAAACTCTAAGTTCCTACTAAGTTAGCCATGTTATTTATACCCAATCGTTGGATGTAATTGTATATTTGTTTAATTGTTCAATCTGTTTGATGTAATTTTCTGTTCCTTGTTCTGTGTAAACCGAAGTGGTATGCACTAGTGCATGAACTCCGGTATATAAAAGCCTTTAAATAAATAAAATAAATAAACATCCCCTATCCCAATATAATCCTATCCCCAACAACCTCTACCCCAACATAGTCCTACCCCAACCCCTAATCCAACAATTCCTCCCCAGCCCCACCCTATCTTCAGCCTCCCCTCTACCCCTAGCCCTAGGGAAGGTGCCAGGGAGGCAATAATAGCTACCTCAATCTTACAGGTAGCACGGCAAACAGGAGCACAGTCTACAAAACTTAGAAAGAGCAGACAAATGTTCCATCCCATAGATCTGTTGTAATTTGGCCTGAAGCTGTGAGCGGCTTGGTACCGTTAGGGATTTCCATTGAGCTGCCACCAGCAGATGCACAGCTGTAGTCCCATAGAAAAACAGCAGCTGTTCATCCTCTGTAAGGTCTTCCCCCGGAAGCCCTAATAACCACCGCTCTGGTTGTACCGGGATCTTAATGCCTAGAGTACTCCCTATCCAATCCTGCCAGAAGCCTTGTATTGACGGTCAGCTCCACCACATATGCAGGAAAGAGCCAACCTGCGAGCATCCCCGCCAGCAAAGCACAGAACGGCTCGGCAACCACCATGCTATGCAGGCCGGGGGCTAATGCCAGCGGTACAATAATTTATATCTATTTTCCATCATAGCCGCCGACATGGAACCCTTCCCTAGATTTCAAAAGCACTCTTCCCATTGGTCCATGTCCATCTCCCATGCTGCAATGTGGGACCCAACTATGCCATCCTGGCCTAACAATAACTGATAGGTCTTTGAAATAGTTTTCTGCACTTTACCAGCCAGAATGCAGAACCCCTCGAATAAGGATCGCCCCTGTCGAAGGTCCCCCCTGACTTCTGTCGTGTTAAGAAACTGTTTCAGCTGGGCATAAGCGAGAAAGCCCGTCGCAGGTAACCCATAAACATTTTGCAATTGCTCAAACGGAAATCACCCCACCCTGCGATACCTAACCCAAGCAGGAGAGACCCAGCTTTTCCCAGCGGCGGAAGATCGGGTTAGATCTCCACGTTTGAAAGTTTCTCAAATAGCTAATAGGTGAGAGGGTCGAATATCTTTTTCCCTTAATTAGTTGTGGTTTCCAGCATTTCCAAATGGTATATGTGCACTGTAAAGGATGGGGGAAGGGCCAAGGTCTCCTGAGTTGTGAGTCCCTCCAACCAGAACAGCTTCCAGAGGAAGACTCCCTCAAACAAGGCCCGCTCTATCTCTACCCATTGTTTAGTTGTGGCAGGATCGTGACATTCAATCAAAGGTTTAAGTTGGGAGGCAAAATAATAATGTAATAAAGAGGGTAAACCCTCTTTATTACATTATGGGAGGCGGGAGGCGGGAGGGTAAACCCTCCCGCCTCCCGCCTATGTCGATACAACACTTTCCTAGCTACTCTTGGCGGTCTCCTATGCCAAGTAAAGAAGAACATCTACTTCACTAGTGGTTTCAGATCTCGGATGGGAAGGAGGCTTGGCAATGCTTGAAAGACAAGGTAGAACTTTCATTTAAAGAGTATTGATCCTTCCAAACCAGGAAAGGGATAGTCTGTTCCACCGGTCTAGGGCTCCCATGATGGTGCGCACTAACGGTTGATAATTATCCCGTGTTAGTTCCCCTATGTCCAAGCCTAAGTTAATACCCAGATAGCGAATGGGCCCTTGTGTCCATCGAAACAGAAACCATCTTTTCCCCTCCTGTGCTAAGCCTGGATCTATATGGATCGGTAAAATTACCGATTTGTCGAAATTGACACGGAATCCTGAGAGACGTCCATACTATTCCAATTTGTCCCAAACCCGGCGCAAGGAAGAGAGAGGATGCGTTAACGAAAACAATATGTCGTCAGCATACAGTGTTATCTTATACTGTGCTGAACCCACCAGTATTCCCCGCACTTCCGGGTCCTGTCGTATGACTGCCGCTAATGGTTCTAAACTCAGGGCAAAGAGAAGTGGCGACAGCAGACATCCCTGTCGAGTTCCTCTCTTGATCTGAAAATTCGAGGTATAACTATGGTTAATTTTTAGGCAAGCTATTGGGTCCCAGTAAAGTTCTCTAACCCATATGGAAAAATACCCCACCAGACCAACCTTGTCCATAACTGCAAATAGAAAGGCCCAGTAGACTCTATCAAAGGCCTTTTCGGCATCGATCATTAGAAAAACTGCTGGATTGCCGTCCCGATTAGAGCTATAAATCAAGTCTATTAACTTCCTAGTGTTATCAGCGGTGGTTCTACCTGGCATGAAACCGGCTTGGTCCCGGGGAATGAGCCCCTCAATCCTTCCCCTGAGACGAAGAGCCAAAATTTTGGCCAGCAATTTCAGGTCAACGTTAATTACAGAAATAGGTCGGAATGACGCGCAGTAGTATGATCCTTCCCTGATTTGGGGATCAGTGTAATTCCTGCCACATTACTGTGTGTTAAAAGCTGCCCCCCTTCTCGTATATGATTAAACATTATAGTCAATGGGCCCCGCAGGATATGTCGATATATCTTATAAAATAGGGGGGGTAAACCCATCGATTCTGGGAGCCTTTCCGGGTTTAAGATCCTTGATCGCCCAATCGACCTCAAGTTCTGTGATTGGTTTTCCCAGGTTATCTTGATCTTGAGCCGATAAACTAGGGAGGTCTATCCCTTTCAAATAGTTTTTTTTATACCATCTGCGGTTGCCTGTACTTCTGGGGTATACAAGTCTTCATAATAACTTTGAAATCTAGTTCGAATAGCCATAGGGTCTGAGAGTAGTTCTCCCGAACTGGATTTAATACGGTATATCAATTCCTTAAGACCTCTACAGCGTAGCCAGCTAGCCAGGAGTCTGCTGTTCTTATCCCCATATTCATAATAATTATTTGTCGGAGAAGGTCTAATCTGTGAGCTATCGCCTCCACATCTAAGGCTGCAATCTCTTCCCGCTTTTTGGTCAGTACCCCTACCCATATGGACCCCGGATTTTGTTTATGTCTGCTTTCCAGTCTCTCTAGGTCTGCTAATAAAGTCTCCCTGTGTCGCTGCCTTTGTTTTTTATGGTAAGTACCCAGCCCAATGAGATGTCCCTGAATTACTGCCTTCATACCATCCCAGACAGCCATGGGGGTGATCTCCCCTCCCTCGTTCAATGCAAAATATTCCTCCAACTTCTCTCCCACTTTTTCTTGATAAGATTTCACTTTCAGAAGATAGTCATTAAGTCTCCAGAATTTACGTCCCTCCTCTCCAGGGTGGGCTAATAGAGTCCAAAGGACGGGGACATGGTCAAACCATGTGATACATTCAATATCCACCTACCCTGTTTTAGTGATAAGGTCCTTGGAGATTTAGAACCGATCAATTCGAGTGTAGGAATTATGGGGATGGGAATAAAAGATGTAATTACGGCTGTGAGGATATTTTACTCGCCATATATCTATGAGCTGCCGATCCGTCATCCATTGCTTTAACATTTTCCGGGGTTTCTATTGCCCGCCTGAGACAGGAGTGGACATGTCTAGCCTGGGATCAAGGGAAATATTAAAATCTCCTGCAATAACTAAACCATTCCCAGGGTATTTTGCCAGTCGTTGTCTCAAGGGTCTTGATATTGATCCTGTATTTGTACCACTAATTGCTGAGCAAAAATAATCCCAACTCCCCGGTATTTTTTATGTTGTGTTGCTGGGGCAAAATATTGGATCGGATATTTTTTGGACTAGAGCAATCTCTCATCCCGACGCCGTAAGTGCGTTCCTTGGATGAAGGCTATAGAGGCTTTGGCCCGTTGAAGCTCTTTATATAACATTTGGTGTTTATATGGCGAGTTAAGGCCTTTAACACTTACAGATGTGCAAATAACCTCTGTCCTAATTCTCTGGCCTTCTCTTCCCCTGCTGCTTTGTAGGTGGTTTTGAAATACACACACGCCATAAGATCCAGTCTCAAGATGGCCTTACCGCCCCTCACCACTTTCTCCCTGTCGAATCCTGAGTCAGTGCACCTTTTGTCCCTACTACCCCTTCCCCTAACCCCCCTCCCTGCATTCCCTCTAAGCGTGCTACGCCCTTCTTGACTGTCACCCTCCCATCTCCCTCCCTGCCAACTTCCCCTCCACGCCCCCCTTCCTTCTGGCCGACCCCCCCACCCCATCTCTTCCAGTCCCCCCCTCCCCCCTGCCCTCCACTATCCCCGTCCACCATTAAGGTAGACCTTTCGCGCAGGGAGGATAAGCCCTTCTCTCCGTCCCCACAATCAATAGTTAAGCGCCCTTGAACCCTGCTAGGCTATAAAACGGGATAAACTTATCAACATGAAAACAAAACAACATTGTCCTCTGCTCAGTCTCTATGAAGTGCCCCAGCTATTGATCCGACAAACTGTTCTGCTAGAGGGCGAGCACCGGAACATCATCCACTCCCGCAGGCCGCGTACACTGTCCACCTGGAGTCCTGACCCCCTCGCCAAATTAACCAACTGAGGGAGACGTCCTCGCCATTTTCCCACCCGGCCTGAGAAGATGGGGTCTTTAAATATCACACCGGTGCATCTAGGGAAGAGCTGCCCTGGTTGGCCGATTGCCGGGTAAGTCGTTGCCCGCTCTTCCCTACCCGCTGCCATTTTGGTAAGGCCGTTGGGCTAGGTTTCTGCTCCCGGGTGTCCTCTCGAGGTAGCTCTCTTCCTATAGGTTGCGTGATGGGGATGGCTTCCTCCAGTGTTTTGACCTGCGAAGTAACTCCTTTTGTAGTGAAGGCTAGTCTTCAGGAATACAGCCAGCGATAGCGCACTTTCTCTCTTCTAAGCGCCATAGTGAGGGGTTGCATCATTCTCCGCCATCTCAACGTAGCTGGTGCCAGATCATTAAAAATCTGTGGGTCATGCCCTTCCCAACGGAAAGGGCTGACTTGTCTGGCACAACGCATTACTACCTCTTTTATGAGAAAACTTGGAGACAGACAATAATGTCCTTAAGGGTGTTGTGGGGGGGATTCCCCAAGGCCCTACGAGCCCGCTCAATCACGATATCAGCATGAGCGGGAGACTCCACACTCTGCTCCGGGGCAGCAGCTAACAGCACCAGACAGATTTTCCGGGCCACAGTTATGGCATCAGCAAGCTCCTTACTCTCCAGGAGACCACAAATGCGTTTGTTTGCCCGCCTAGAGCAATTTTCAAGGTCCTCCATTTTTAGCGAGGCCTCCTCTTGCCGAGATTTCAGCCTTTAATGCTGCGATTTGCATGCCATGTGTGTCTAGCATGCCCTCCGACTCCTCCACCCTGTGCCCGAGGTCCTGCAAGTCCGTCCTAAAGTTGTCCTGAACGTTCTCCTGTAATGCGCGAAGATCATATCAAATCCCCTCCAACCAGATACTAAATCCCTGCTTCGTCGGTGTCTGGGGCTCCCTGACTGCTCACCTCCGGTGCAGGCGCATGGCTCACAGGATCGGGATCCGTTGCCAAGGCCGCAAACCTTGATCCCCCAGCAACGAAGGAAAATTTGGCCATGGTCTGTGCTCGTCTGCACTCCCAAATCCACAAGAGTGGGTAAGTTCCAGCAGCGCGACTGGGCTTGTGGGGAGATCGGAGCAGAGGGCTTAGACGTCCATCATGCAGCGTGACGTCAGCTCCTCCCAGGTCAGCCAGTTTTCTAGGAAAGGTGCCAGCTCCGTCATCCAAGGTTTCAGGCAGCAGGTTGGAGCGGCGAGAGGTCGCCAAATCATCTAATCGGTCTGCCTGCTTTTTATAGGCCTCCTGCAATTGGGTTACCTCTGCGGGCCATCCTCAGCATCAGAGACTCGCTGCTCCACCTGAACGAGTCTCGGCTCAAAACCAGCGATCACATCTGCGAGGCCCACCAATTTCTCTTCTCTAAGGCAGCCACCACTGCCGCCTTAATGTCGGTGGCTGCAGCGGCGAGATTTGCAGCCGAGCCTGCAGAGGAAATGTCATCACGGCCGCCATCTTCTTCGCCAGGGCTTTCTCCTTTTCCTTTTTTGTGGAACTGACGGTCATGGCTCTCCCGGCACTCAGGGCAAGACAGCAGAGGCAGAGGGAAGCAGAGCAAGGGTGAGACGGGATGGCCAGCGCCGCAGAAGGGGCCGGATCAAGGCGAGGGTGGCCCATAAGAAAATGCCATACTGGGTCAGACCAAGGGTCCATCAAGCCCAGCATCCTGATTCCAACAGTGGCCAATCCAGGCCATAAGAACCTGGCAAGGACCCAAAAACTAAGTCTATTCCATGTTACCATTGCTAATGGCAGTGGCTATTCTATAAGTGAACTTAATAGCAGGTAATGGACTTCTCCTCCAAGAACTTATCCAATCCTTTTTTAAACACAGCTATACTAACTGCACTAACCACATCCTCTGGCAACAAATTCCAGAGTTTAATTGTGCGTTGAGTGAAAATGAACTTTCTCCGATTAGTTTTAAATGTGCCCCATGCTAACTTCATGGAGTGCCCCCTAGTCCTTCTATTATCCGAAAGAGTAAATAACCGGTTCACATCTACCCGTTCTAGACCTCTCATGATTTTAAACACCTCTATCATATCCCCCCTCAGTCGTCTCTTCTCCAAGCTGAAAAGTCCTAACCTCTTCAGCCTTTCCTCATAGGGGAGCTGTTCCATCTCCTTTATCATTTTGGTGGCCCTTCTCTGTACCTTCTCCATCGCAATTTTATCTTTTTTGAGATGAGGCGACCAGAATTGTACACAGTATTCAAGGTGTGGTCTCACCATGGAGCGATACAGAGGCATTATGACATTTTCCGTTTTATTCACCATTCCCTTCCTAATAATTCCCAACATTCTATTTGCTTTTTTGACTGCTGCAGCACACTGAACCGATGATTTTAAAGTATTATCCACTATGACGCCTAGATCTCTTTCCTGGGTGGTAGCTCCTAATATGGAACCTAACAACCAGGAACAGCTCAGCGTTAACAATACCCGACCCCCAATAACACTCCTGATCTATGCAGGTAAGTGCCTTCAGCTGCACACACACACACACAGCAATCTGAGCAGCTTCCATACTTATTCACTCTTTCCCTCACCCCAGTTAATACCCTCCCACCCACAACACACATACACACTTCTGGCATCAGCTACCCACATACTCAGTGTACACCTATTCATCTCCCACCCACACCACAAGTACACACCTCTGGCATGAGCTACCCACATACTCAGTGTACACCTATTCATCTCCCACCCACACCACAAGTACACACCTCTGGCATGAGCTACCCACATACTCAGTGTACACCTATTCATCTCCCACCCACACCACAAGTACACACCTCTGGCATCAGCTACCCACATACTCACTGTACACCTATTCATCTCCCACCCACACCACAAGTACACACCTCTGGCATGAGCTACCCACATACTCACTGTACACCTATTCATCCGCCACCCACACCACAAGTACACACCTCTGGCATCAGCTTCCCACATACTCAGTGTACACCTATTCATCTCCCACCCACACCACAAGTACACACCTCTGGCATGAGCTACCCACATACTCACTGTACACCTATTCATCTCCCACCCTCCAAAATAATACCCTCCCACCCACACCACAAGTACACACCTCTGGCATCAGCTTCCCACATACTCAGTGTACACCTATTCATCCCCCACCCCCCCCAAAATAATACCCTCCCACCCACACCACAAGTACACATCTCTGGCATCAGCTTCCCACATACTCCGTGTACACCTATTCGTCCCCCACCCCTCAAAATAATACCCTCCCACCCACACCACAAGTACACACCTCTGGCATCAGTTTCCCACATACTCACTGTACACCTATTCATCTCCCACCCTCCAAAATAATACCCTCCCACCCACACCACAAGTACACACCTCTGGCATCAGCTTCCCACATACTCAGTGTACACCTATTCATCCCCCACCCCCCCAAAATAATACCCTCCCACCCACACCACAAGTACACACCTCTCCCATCAGCTACCCACATACTCAGTGTACACCTATTCATCTGCCACCCACACCACAAGTACACACCTCTCCCATCAGCTACCCACATACTCACTGTACACCTATTCATCTCCCACCCACACCACAAGTACACACCTCTCCCATCAGCTACCCACATACTCACTGTACACCTATTCATCTCCCACCCACACCACAAGTACACACCTCTCCCATCAGCTACCCACATACTCAGTGTACACCTATTCATCTGCCACCCACAGCACAAGTACACACCTCTCCCATCAGCTACCCACATACTCAGTGTACACCTATTCATCTCCCACCCACACCACAAGTACACACCTCTCCCATCAGCTACCCACATACTCAGTGTACACCTATTCATCTGCCACCCACAGCACAAGTACACACCTCTCCCATCAGCTACCCACATACTCAGTGTACACCTATTCATCTGCCACCCACAGCACAAGTACACACCTCTCCCATCAGCTACCCACATACTCAGTGTACACCTATTCATCTGCCACCCACAGCACAAGTACACACCTCTCCCATCAGCTACCCACATACTCAGTGTACACCTATTCATCTGCCACCCACAGCACAAGTACACACCTCTCCCATCAGCTACCCACATACTCAGTGTACACCTATTCATCTCCCACCCACACCACAAGTACACACCTCTGGCATCAGCTACCCACATACTCAGTGTACACCTATTCATCTGCCACCCACACCACAAGTACACACCTCTGGCACGAGCTAACCACATACTCAGTGTACACCTATTCATCTGCCACCCACACCACAAGTACACACCTCTGGCACGAGCTACCCACATACTCAGTGTACACCTATTCATCTGCCACCCACACCACAAGTACACACCTCTGGCACGAGCTACCCACATACTCACTGTACATCTATTCATCTCCCACCCACACCATAAGTACACACCTCTCCCATCAGCTACCCACATACTCAGTGTACACCTATTCATCTGCCACCCACACCACAAGTACACACCTCTGGCATGAGCTACCCACATACTCACTGTACACCTATTCATCTGCCACCCATACCACAAGTACACACCTCTGGCACGAGCTACCCACATACTCAGTGTACACCTATTCATCTCCCACCCACACCACAAGTACACACCTCTGGCATCAGCTTCCCACATACTCAGTGTACACCTATTCATCTGCCACCCACATCACAAGTACACACCTCTCCCATCAGCTACCCACATACTCACTGTACACCTATTCATCTCCCACACCACAAGTACACACCTCTGGCATGAGCTACCCACATACTCAGTGTACACCTATTTATCTCCCACCCACACCACAAGTACACACCTCTCCCATCAGCTACCCACATACTCAGTGTACACCTATTCATCTGCCACCCACAGCACAAGTACACACCTCTCCCATCAGCTACCCACATACTCAGTGTACACCTATTCATCTGCCACCCACACCACAAGTACACACCTCTCCCATCAGCTACACACATACTCACTGTACACCTATTCATCTCCCACCCACACCACAAGTACACACCTCTCCCATCAGCTACCCACATACTCAGTGTACACCTATTCATCTCCCACCCACACCACAAGTACACACCTCTGGCATCAGCTACCCACATACTCAGTGTACACCTATTCATCTGCCACCCACACCACAAGTACACACCTCTGGCACGAGCTACCCACATACTCAGTGTACACCTATTCATCTGCCACCCACACAAGAACACACCTCTCCCATCAGCTACCCACATACTCACTGTACACCTATTCATCTCCCACCCACACCACAAGTACACACCTCTCCCATCAGCTACCCACATACTCAGTGTACACCTATTCATCTGCCACCCACACCACAAGTACACACCTCTGGCACGAGCTACCCACATACTCACTGTACACCTATTCATCTCCCAAACACACCACAAGTACACACCTCTGGCACGAGCTACCCACATACTCAGTGTACACCTATTCATCTGCCACCCACACCACAAGTACACACCTCTCCCATCAGCTACCCACATACTCAGTGTACACCTATTCATCTGCCACCCACACCACAAGTACACACCTCTCCCATCAGCTACCCACATACTCAGTGTACACCTATTCATCTGCCACCCACACCACAAGTACACACCTCTGGCACGAGCTACCCACATACTCAGTGTACACCTATTCATCTGCCACCCACACCACAAGTACACACCTCTCCCATCAGCTACCCACATACTCAGTGTACACCTATTCATCTCCCACCCACACCACAAGTACACACCTCTGGCATGAGCTACCCACATACTCACTGTACACCTATTCATCTCCCACCCACACAAGTACACACCTCTGGCACGAGCTACCCACATACTCAGTGTACACCTATTCATCTGCCACCCACACCACAAGTACACACCTCTGGCACGAGCTACCCACATACTCAGTGTACACCTATTCATCTCCCACCCACACCACAAGTACACACCTCTGGCATCAGCTACCCACATACTCACTGTACACCTATTCATCTTCCACCCACACCACAAGTACACACCTCTGGCATCAGCTACCCACATACTCAGTGTACACCTATTCATCTGCCACCCACAGCACAAGTACACACCTCTCCCATCAGCTACCCACATACTCAGTGTACACCTATTCATCTGCCACCCACAGCACAAGTACACACCTCTCCCATCAGCTACCCACATACTCAGTGTACACCTATTCATCTGCCACCCACAGCACAAGTACACACCTCTCCCATCAGCTACCCACATACTCAGTGTACACCTATTCATCTCCCACCCACACCACAAGTACACACCTCTGGCATCAGCTACCCACATACTCAGTGTACACCTATTCATCTCCCACCCACACAAGTACACACCTCTGGCACGAGCTACCCACATACTCAGTGTACACCTATTCATCTGCCACCCACACCACAAGTACACACCTCTGGCATGAGCTACCCACATACTCAGTGTACACCTATTCATCTGCCACCCACACCACAAGTACACACCTCTGGCACGAGCTACCCACATACTCAGTGTACACCTATTCATCTGCCACCCACACCACAAGTACACACCTCTGGCACGAGCTACCCACATACTCAGTGTACACCTATTCATCTGCCACCCACACCACAAGTACACACCTCTGGCACGAGCTGGTTAAGATTCTGCATATCGGAGGTGACAGAATCGGGCACCGGCTCCTGAGTGAAGTTCAGATACCCCATCTCTGTCTGTCCCTCTGTCCAGCTGCAGTCAGGGGTCCCAGAGGCAGCGCGCGCACTCTGCGTCTTTCGCTCTCCTCCTCTTCCTCCTTCTCTCTCGCTCCGCCCTCTCCCTCGCTTGCAATCATTCATTTCTGCTCTGCACTTTCCGGCCAGCAGCGCTCGGCTGGGGAGGAGATCCCTGCGGCTGCAAGCGCCATTTCTCCGCCCTACGGGTCACAGAGACCTGCCCCTTAATCTGTAAGACTGCAGCCGAAGCGCGGCGGAGAAAGAGCCCTCACAGGCCAGCTCTGCACCAGTAACGCGCACGAGTCAGCGCAATGTGCATTTCAGCTTTCTAAAAAGATGCAAAGCTCGCATCCCGCTTATCATTTACCATGCGTGCAGGTGGGTGCTGGGGTTCCAGGGCACGTTATGGATTTGCACATATAGAGAGCATGCTCTTATATCTCTACCCCCAGGCCAGTCTGTCCCTCGCCCTCCCCACCCCCAACTCAGTCCTTTCACCCTTCCCCCTTCCTCTGTCCCACTCCCAGCCCCGGGGCAGTTCTTTAATGAGGCCCCTGGGGCATGCGCCTCACACTGCCCCCTGTAAGCTGGGCGTGCAGTAAGATCATGGCCTGAAGCCCAGAGCAGACCCCCAAAGCTTCGGGTGCCTCGCACTATTCACAACTCACCAGAGTATGCACGAGATCAGCGAGAAGGAAGTGCAAGGCCTGCACATGTTTAATATGGCGGGGTCTGCACAGAGAAGGTATCAGAAGAGCTTCAATGCCAGGAGCAGCCATGCAGAGTGAGAGGCTCCCCCAAAAGGAAGAGGGGGGCCTTCCTTACCTTTGTGCATGAATGGCTGCCTGCCTGGGGGGGTCTGTGTGTGTGAGATGAATGGCTGCCTGCCTGGTGGGTCTGTGTGTGTGTAAGAGATGAATGGGTGCCTTCCTTGGGGGGGGGGGTCTGTGTGTGTGAGAGAGATAGAAACATAGAAATGACGGCAGAAGAAGACCAAACGGCCCATCCAGTCTGCCCAGCAAGCTTTCACACCTATTTGTTTTCATACTTATCTGTTACTCTGACCGCTGAGGTCAGGGCCCTTATAGGTAACTTTTTGGTTCCAATTCCATTCCACCCCCACCATCGATGCAGACCGCAGTGCTGGAGCTGCATCTAAGTGAAGTATCTAGCTCATTGGTTTGGGGTAGTAACCACCGTAATAAGCAAGCTACTCCCAAACTTGTTTACCCTGCCTGTGCAATTCAGTCCTTGTTGGTTGTTGTCTGAATATAAATCCTCTTTTCTTCATTCCCCCTGCCATTGAAGCAGTGAGCTGCGCTGGATATGTATTCCAAATGAAGTATCAGGCTTAATTGATTCAAGGTAGTAACCGCCATAACAAGCCAGCTACTCCCCCGCTTATTTGTTTACCCAGACTATGTAATTCATTCCTTGTTGGTTGATGTCTGAATATAAATCATCTTTTCTTCATTCTCCCTGCCATTGAAGTAGAGAGCTGTGCTGGATGTGCATTGAAAGTGAAGTATCAGGCTTATTTGGTTTGGGGTAGTAACCGCCGTAACAAGTAAGCTACTCCCCTGCTTTTTTGTGGATGCAAATCCTTTTTTCCACATTTCCTCTTGCCGTTGAAGCATAGAGCAATGTTGGAGTCGCATTAACCATGTGTGTATTGAATAAGGATATTAATCTCCAGGTAGTAGCCGTCATTCCCGCAAGCCACCCTCCCTGTGCCTCTTCTCTTCTCTTCATACACATCCTCTAGACTTTATGGAGCCACAGTGTTTATCCCACGCCCCTTTGAAATCCTTCACAGTTTTGGTCTTCACCACTTTCTCCGGAAGGGCATTCCAGGCATCCACCACCCTCTCCATGAAGAAATACTTCCTGACATTGGTTCTGAGTCTTCCTCCCTGGAGCTTCAAATCATGACCCCTGGTTCTGCTGATTTTTTTCTTATGGTAAAGGTTTGTCGTTGTCTTTGGATCATTAAAACCTTTCAAGTATCTGAAAGTCTGTATCATATCTCCTCTGCTCCTCCTTTCCTCCAGGGTGTACATATTTAGATTCTTCAATCTCTCCTCATAAGTCATTCGATGAAGACTCTCCACCTTTTTGGTCACCCTTCTCTGGACCGCCTCCATCCTTTCTCTGTCCCTTCGGAGATTCGGTCTCCAGAACTGAACACAGTACTCCAGGTGAGGCCTCACCAAGGACCTGTACAAGGGGATAATCACTTCCCTTTTCTTACTCGATATTCCTCTCTCTATGCAGCCCAGCATTCTTCTGGCAGCCAGGGTGCCTGCCTGGGTGGGGGGATCTGTGTGTGTGAGAGATGAATGGGTGCCTCCCTGGGGGACTGTGTGTGTGTGAGAGAGATATATATATATATTTACATTTATTAGATTTATAGACCGCCTAACACAGAATTGTCTAGGCAGTTAATGAAATGCATAAAATAATTGACAAAAATAAAAAATATATTAAAAGCATAAAAGAATAGCAATTAAAATACTGTTTCAAATCATAAAACTCAAAAATAGGCAGATTTAAAGAAATGGATTTTGAGAAGACATTTGAACTTTTTAAGAGTCACATTTTTGTATTTCGACTGGGAGAACTTTCCAGAACATAGGTCCGGCAATGGAGAAGGAGCATTCGCGTGTAACGTAGAGGTGTGCTGCTTTTGGCAAGGGGACTTCGAGAAGGAGGTGTTGTGATGAGCGTAGGGAACGAGTAGGTTGATAAAATTTGAGTAAGGAGTTGGTCCATGGACAGGAGAAGTCATTCAGAAGTCTATATATATTATCGTTCCCAGTTTATAATTGATGCGTTTGGATATGGATAGCCAGTGGAGATGAATTAGAGTTCATGTAGTGTGATCTGAGTGTTTTGTGTTGGACAGGAGTCATGCAGCCGAGTTGTTGAAGAGTTGGATAGGTCGTAGAGTTGCAGCAGGAAGACCAATGTATAAACCATTACAGTAGTCAATAACTGGGAATAAAGAAGCTTGAAGAACAATATGAAATTCAGTAGTAAAGAGAAGTTTTTTTTTAGCCAGCAAGTAACTGAAGTCTGAAAAAACCCTGTTTGATGACGTACTTACCATAATTTGCGGTTTGAAAGACAGAGTGCTAGCTAGAAAAACACCTAAACTTTTAATTTGTTTACTAATGGTAAATGTTGCAGTATTGATGGAAATGATGGTCTGTGATATCTGGGAGTAAGGACTGGAGAGTACTAGGAATTCAGTTTTTGACATGTTTAGCCATAATTTGTTGTGATCCAACCAAGATTTTATTGAGGAGAAGCAAATATTAAGATGATCAATAGTGTCATTCCAAGATGGACAAATGTGGATGAGAAACTGAATATCATCTGCACAGAGTTTGAGAGAATCTTGCATATGGGTGCGAGGTAGATATTGAAAAGCAGAGATGAAAGTGCAGAACATTGAGGAACACCGGTTTTGATTTGAGAGATGTCTGAGAGGGAGGCGGCAGTTTTAACTTGTTGAGGGGGATTAGTGAGGTAAGAACGAAACCAATTAAATACTGTGCCAGATAAATCAATTTCTTGCAGGCGGTACAATAAAATATTGTGGTCCACGGTGTCAAACGCCGAGGAGATGTCTAATGAAATAAGTATGTAATGATGGCCATTGTCAATGCCTCTTCTAATGGTTTCAACAAGAAAAAGAAGTAAATATTCAGTATTGAGAGCCTTGCGAAAGTCAAATTGATGCGTGTCAAGGATTTCATATTTCTCTATATGATCTGATAATTGAGTTAATGCCGAGGACTCAAGAATTTTTTAAAGAAAAGACAAGGAGGAAATTGGCCTATAATTCAATAGGTCAGAGGAATCGAGATTAGATTTTTTTAAAAGAGGACGGACAACTGCAACTTTTAACTTATCAGGGACATTACCTTCTTTCAATGAGAGATTTATTAAATATATGAAAATGGGAACTAAAGATTCCTTGGCAGCTTTAAATAAAGCAGTGGAGCAATTGGCTTGTGAACACATGGGTGCCTGCCTGGTGGTCTGTCAATCTGTGTGGTGTGTGAGATGAATGGGTGCCTGCCTGGGGGACTGAGTGTGAGAGATGAATAGGTGCCTGCCTGAGGGTCTGTCAATCTGTGTGTGTGTGTGAGATGAATGGGTACCTGCCTGGGGGACTGTGTGCATGTGTATGTGGGATGAATGGGTGCCTACCTGTTGGTATGTGTGAAAATGGGCTCCTGCCTGGGGGTATCTCAATCTATGTGTGTGTGTGTGTGTGTGTGAGAATGAATGGGTGCCTGCCTGGGGGTCTGTGGGAGCTTGCCTGGGGGTGTATGTGTGAGAGATTGAATGGGAGCTTCCCTGGGTATGTGTGTATGTGTGTGTGAGAGAGAGCATGTGAGAGTGAAAGACTGTGTGTGAGTGAGACAGCATGTGAGAGAACTGGTGTGTATGTAATGAGAGAGAGATAGCATGTGAAAGTGAGAGCCGTGTGTAAGCCACAGCATGTGAGAGTGGGAGCCTGTGTGTGAGAGAGAGAGATAGCATATGAAAGTGAGCCGTGTGTAAGCCACAGCATGTGAGAGTGGGAGCCTGGGTGTGAGAGAGTGAGGCAGTATGTGAGAGAACTGGTGTATATGTAATGAGAGAGAGATAGCTTGTGAAAGTGAGAGCCGTGTGTAAGCCACAGCATGTGAGAGTGGGAGCCTGTGTGAGAGAGTGGGACAGTATGTGAGAGAACTGGTATGTATGTAATGAGAGAGAGCATGTGAAAGTGAGAGCCGTGTGTAAGCCACAGAGTATGTGTGTGAGAGAGAGCATGTGAGAGTGAAAGACTGTGTGTGAGTGAGACAGCATGTGACAGAACTGGTGTGTATGTAATGAGAGAGAGATAGCATGTGAAAGTGAGAGCCGTGTGTAAGCCACAGCATGTGAGAGTGGGCATCTGTGTGTGTGAGAGCATTTGAGAGAGAGACAGTGTGTGAGAATGAGCGCCTGAGTGTGTGTTTGAAGGACGAAGGGAAGAAGATAGGTAGAGAGAGAAGAAACAGAGAAAAAAAGAGATCCTGTAAAAGGAATTGAGAAAAGACCCAGAAAGGGAACGTGGGGGAAAAAAAAGCCTAGGACCAACTGATCAGAGAAATAAGATCAGGCAACAAAGGTCAACATATAGAAACATAACATAGAAACAGAAATGACGGCAGGAAAAGACCAAACGGCCCATCCAGTCTGCCCAGCAAGCGCCCACACTTAATTTTCCCCACACTTATCTGTTTCACCAACCACCAAGTTCAGGGCCCTTGTTGGTAACTGTTTGATTCAAATTTCCTGCCACCCCCTGCCATTGATGCAGAGAGTAATGTTGGAGTTGCATCAAAGGTGAGCATAAGGCTTAATGGATAAGGGTAGTAACTGCCGCATCAAGCAAGTTACCCCGATGCTTGTTTACCCAGACTGCACAGATCAATGCCTTGTTGGATGTTGTCTGAATGTAAATCCTCTTTTCCACATTTCCCCCTGCTGTTGAAGCAGAGAGCAATGCTGTATATGCATTCAAAGTGATGTATCAGGCTTAATTGGTTTAGGGTAGTAACCGCAGTAATAAGCAAGCTACTCCCACGCTTATTTGTTTACCCAGACTGTAGTTCAGTCCTTGTTGGTTGTTGTTAAAATAAGACTTGAGGGTAAGCTGCATGGAGCGGCAGTTTCTGCCCTTAACATAAGACTTGAGGGTAAGCTGCAGGGAGCGGCAGTTACTGCCCTTAACATAAGACTTGAGGGTAAGCTGCATGGAGCGGCAGTTTCTGCCCTTAACATAAGACTTGAGGGTAAGCTGCAGGGAGCAGCAGTTACTGCCCTTAACATAAGACTTGAGGGTAAGCTGCATGGAGCGGCAGTTACCACCCTTAACAGAAGACTTGAGGGTAAGCTGCATGGAGCGGCAGTTACCGCCCTTAACAGAAGACTTGAGGGTAACCTGCACGGAGCAGCAGTTACCGCCCTTAACATAAGAATTGAAGGTAAGCTGCACGGAGCGGCAGTTACCGCCCTTAACATAAGACTTGAGGGTAAGCTGCACGGAGCGGCAGTTACCGCCCTTAACATAAGACTTGAGAGTAACCTGCACGGAGCGGCAGTTACCGCCCTTAACATAAGACTTGAGGGTAAGCTGCACGGAGCGGCAGTTACCGCCCTTAACATAAGACTTGAGGGTAAGCTGCACGGAGTGGCAGTTACCGCCCTTAACAGAAGACTTGAGGGTAAGCTGCACGACGCGTCAGTTACCGCCCTTAACAGAAGACTTGAGGGTAAGCTGCACGGAGCGGCAGTTACCGCCCTTAACATAAGACTTGAGGGTAAGCTGCACGGAGCGGCAGTTACCGCCTTTAACATAAGACTTGAGGGTAAGCTGCACGGAGCGGCAGTTACCGCCCTTAACAGAAGACTTGAGGGTAAGCTGCACTGAGCCGCAGTTACCGCCCTTAACAGAAGACTTGAGGGTAACCTGCACGGAGCGGCAGTTACCGCCCTTAACAGAAGACTTGAGGGTAAGCTGCACGGAGCGGCAGTTACCGCCCTTAACAGAGACTTGAGGGTAACCTGCACAGAGCGGCAGTTACCGCCCTTAACAGAAGACGTGAGGGTAAGCTGCAAGGAGCGGCAGTTACCGCCCTTAACCTAAGACTTGAGGGTAAGCTGCATGGAGCGGCAGTTACCGCCCTTAACAGAAGACTTGAGGGTAACCTGCACGGAGCGGCAGTTACCGCCCTTAACAGAAGACTTGAGGGTAACCTGCACGGAGCGGCAGTTACCGACCTTAACAAAAGACTTGAGGGTAACCTGCACGGAGCGGCAGTTACCGCCCTTAACATAAGACTTGAGGGTAAGCTGCAAGGAGCGGCAGTTACCGCCCTTAACAGAAGACTTGAGGGTAAGCTGCATGGAGCCGCAGTTACCGCCCTTAACAGAAGACTTGAGGGTAAGCTGCAAGGAGCGGCAGTTACCGCCCTTAACCTAAGAATTGAGGGTAAGCTGCATGGAGCGGCAGTTACCGCCCTTAACAGAAGACTTGAGGGTAACCTGCACGGAGCGGCAGTTACCGCCCTTAACATAAGACTTGAGGGTAAGCTGCACGGAGCGGCAGTTACCGCCCTTAACGAAGACTTGAGGGTAAGCTGCACGGAGCGGCAGTTACCGCCCTTAACAGAAGACTTGGAGGGTAAGCTGCACGGAGCGGCAGTTACCGCCCTTAACAGAAGACTTGAGGGTAAGCTGCAGGGAGCGGCAGTTACCGCCCTTAACATAAGACTTGAGGGTAAGCTGCACGGAGCGGCAGTTACCGCCCTTAACATAAGACTTGAGGGTAAGCTGCAGGGAGCGGCGGTTACCGTCCTTAACAGAAGACTTGAGGGTAAGCTGCACGGAGCGGCGGTTACCGCCCTTAACAGAAGACTTGAGGGTAAGCTGCACGGAGCGGCGGTTACCGCCCTTAACAGAAGACTTGAGGGTAAGCTGCACGGAGCGGCGGTTACCGCCCTTAACAGAAGACTTGAGGGTAAGCTGCACGGAGCGGCGGTTACCGCCCTTAACAGAAGACTTGAGGGTAAGCTGCACGGAGCGGCGGTTACCGCCCTTAACATAAGACTTGAGGGTAAGCTGCAGGGAGCGGCGGTTACCGCCCTTAACATAAGACTTGAGGGTAAGCTGCACGGAGCGGCGGTTACCGCCCTTAACATAAGACTTGAGGGTAAGCTGCACGGAGCGGCGGTTACCGCCCTTAACATAAGACTTGAGGGTAAGCTGCACGGAGCGGCAGTTACCGCCCTTAACAGAAGACTTGAGGGTAACCTGCACGGAGCGGCAGTTACCGTCCTTAACATAAGACTTGAGGGTAAGCTGCACGGAGCGGCAGTTACCGCCCTTAACATAAGACTTGAGGGTAAGCTGCACGGAGCGGCAGTTACCGCCCTTAACAGAAGACTTGAGGGTAAGCTGCACGGAGCGGCAGTTACCGCCCTTAACATAAGACTTGAGGGTAAGCTGCAGGGAGCGGCAGTTACCGCCCTTAACAGAAGACTTGAGGGTAAGCTGCACGGAGCGGCAGTTACCGCCCTTAACAGAAGACTTGAGGGTAAGCTGCACGGAGCGGCAGTTACCGACCTTAACAGAAGACTTGAGGGTAACCTGCACGGAGCGGCAGTTACCGCCCTTAACATAAGACTTGAGGGTAAGCTGCACGGAGCGGCAGTTACCCGCCCTTAACGAAGACTTGAGGGTAAGCTGCACGGAGCGGCAGTTACCGCCCTTAACAGAAGACTTGGAGGGTAAGCTGCACGGAGCGGCAGTTTCTGCCCTTAACATAAGACTTGAGGGTAAGCTGCACGGAGCGGCAGTTACCGCCCTTAACAGAAGACTTGAGGGTAAGCTGCACGGAGCGGCAGTTACCGCCCTTAACAGAAGACTTGAGGGTAAGCTGCAGGGAGCGGCAGTTACCGCCCTTAACAGAAGACTTGAGGGTAAGCTGCACGGAGCGGCAGTTACCGACCTTAACAGAAGACTTGAGGGTAACCTGCACGGAGCGGCAGTTACCGCCCTTAACATAAGACTTGAGGGTAAGCTGCACGGAGCGGCAGTTACCGCCCTTAACGAAGACTTGAGGGTAAGCTGCACGGAGCGGCAGTTACCGCCCTTAACAGAAGACTTGGAGGGTAAGCTGCACGGAGCGGCAGTTTCTGCCCTTAACAGAAGACTTGAGGGTAAGCTGCATGGAGCGGCAGTTACCGCCCTTAACATAAGACTTGAGGGTAAGCTGCACGGAGCGGCGGTTACCGCCCTTAACATAAGACTTGAGGGTAAGCTGCAGGGAGCGGCGGTTACCGCCCTTAACAGAAGACTTGAGGGTAAGCTGCACGGAGCGGCGGTTACCGCCCTTAACAGAAGACTTGAGGGTAAGCTGCACGGAGCGGCAGTTACCGCCCTTAACAGAAGACTTGAGGGTAAGCTGCAGGGAGCGGCAGTTACCGCCCTTAACAGAAGACTTGAGGGTAAGCTGCACGGAGTGGCAGTTACCGCCCTTAACATAAGACTTGAGGGTAAGCTGCAGGGAGCGGCAGTTACCGCCCTTAACATAAGACTTGAGGGTAAGCTGCACGGAGCGGCAGTTACCGCCCTTAACATAAGACTTGAGGGTAAGCTGCACGGAGCGGCAGTTACCGCCCTTAACAGAAGACTTGAGGGTAACCTGCACGGAGCGGCAGTTACCGCCCTTAACATAAGACTTGAGGGTAAGCTGCACGGAGCGGCAGTTACCGCCCTTAACAGAAGACTTGAGGGTAAGCTGCACGGAGCGGCAGTTATCGCCCTTAACATAAGACTTGAGGGTAAGCTGCACGGAGCGGCAGTTACCGCCCTTAACATAAGACTTCAGGGTAAGCTGCACGGAGCGGCAGTTACCGCCCTTAACAGAAGACTTGAGGGTAAGCTGCACGGAGCGGCAGTTACCGCCCTTAACATAAGACTTGAGGGTAAGCTGCACGGAGCGGCAGTGCGCGTGATTCAGGGGTGAAGAATATGCTAATGAGGGCCCGCGGTAAAAAGAGGCGCTAGGGACACTAGCGCGTCCCTAGCGCCTCCTTTGTGACAGAAGTGGCGGCTGTCAGCGGGTTTGACAGCCGATGCTTAATTTTACTGGTGTCGGTTCTCGGACCCGCTGACAGCCACGGGTTTGGAAACCGGACGCTGGCATAATTGAGCGTCCATCTTCCGGGCCGCGGGCTGATTTACTTTTTTTTTTTTACTTTTGGGACCTCCGACTTAATATCGCCATGATATTAAGTCAGAGGGTGTACAAAAAGCAGTTTTTACTGCTTTTCTGTGCACTTTCCTGGTGCCGGCAGAAATTAATGCCGACCTTTGGGTAGGCGCTAATTTCTGAAAGTAAAATGTGCGGCTTGGCTGCACATTTTACTTACTGAATCGCGCGGGAATAACTAATAGGACCATCAACATTGCATTTGCATGCTGCAGGCTCTATTAGTTTCGGAGGGGATGGTCGCGCGTTTTCGACGCACTATTACCCCTTACTGTATATGGGGTAAAGGTAGTGCATCGAGAACACGTGTCCAAACGCGGGGTAACAGTGCGCTCCGCCGGAGCGCCTCGTACTGTATCAGCATTAATAGATTGCCATGACTTAATGTCTGTCATATATTTCTTCTTTTGTTTGGGAACGTATTCCAATTTCAATGTTCTCAGTTTTAGAAGTATTAACCTTATATCCTGGGAAGACAGTAAACCACCCAATAATTAGTACAACGGCTTGGAGAGAGAGATGTAGATTTCTCACGTGCAGTAGAACGTCATCTGCAAAAGAACGAGTTTGTCTTCCAATCCATCACTGGTAACAGTACCTTTAATATCCATTCACCCGTTGATCTCAGCCGCTAGTGTGAAGAGCATAGGTGACAGGGGACACTCAGAGGAAAGTGTTCAGAGAGCTCCCTATTCACCCTGCTCTGAGCTCACTGTAAATGAGTCTAATCTATCATAGAAAATTGGTACCAAATCGTAGCTTCTATAATGCACAGAATAAATGGTCCTACTGCCCGAGATGAATTCACGTTTTCTCCTGCTGTGCAGTTCTTCCCGTGCCCAGGTTCAGCCTCCCTCTCTCAGGAGCACTCGGTGAGCCTTGCCAGTTACCTCCTCGCTGATCCTGATACACGCAAGCCTCAGCCTTACTTAACCCTCCTGGCCACTTCTACCTTGTGACCTCTGTGTTTTTTGTTCTGCCTTTTCCTTGCCCTGCCTTTTGGGCTTCCTTGTTTCCTGTTTTTCCTGTCCTGTCCTTGTCCTTGGTCCAGCTCTGTATCCAGTACCTGCATCCAGCTTTCTAACCTGTGCCTGCCCTCAGCTTCCAGCCTGCCATAGCCTACGCCCGACCTCAGCTCCCAGCCCATGTCTGTGCCGTGAGTCCACAGATGGCAAGTCCCACTGGCTCTCAGAAACCAAGGGGGAGGAGTGGGATAGGCAGAAGAGCAGCTCCTGTACTGCCTCTGTGCGGGAGCTCCCTGACGTCAAGCCCATGGCAAAATGAAGAGGAGAAACATAAGAACATAAGAACTTGCCATGCTGGGTCAGACCAAGGGTCCATCAAGCCCAGCATCCTGTTTCCAACAGTGGCCAATCCAGGCCATAAGAACCTGGCAATTACCCAAAAACTAAGTCTATTCCATGTAACCATTGCTAATGGCAGTGGCTATTCTCTAAGTGAACTTAATAGCAGGTAATGGACTTCTCCTCCAAGAACTTATCCAATCCTTTTTTAAACACAGCTATACTAACTGCACTAACCACATCCTCTGGCAACAAATTCCAGAGTTTAATTGTGCGTTGAGTAAAAAAGAACTTTCTCCGATTAGTATTAAATGTACCACATGCTAACTTCATGGAGTGCCCCCTAGTCTTTCTACTATCCGAAAGAGTAAATAACCGATTCACAACAACCCCAACAGGAGTGAGCGCAAGGCTCCCTGCCAGCCTGGTGACTCCCGAACAGATTTATCTGCTGTACACAATAACAAAGGTTCTGCCCCAGCACCTCAAGCCATTACAGATCCTGTGTCGTCAGGTTTGCCCTGCTTGCCAAATTTGGAATTCTTCACATTATCTACAATGCATTGTTTGCCATTTTTCTAATTTTTAAATTGTGGGACTGTTCAAAATGTTGGTCTACAAACTTTGCATCTGTAAATGTCTGTAGTAGTTGTGCTGCACCTCATCCAGATCCCAAGCTACAGATTCTCCACTTCCTGATGATATGAATGCGCCCTAAAACCTAGCTTATTGGACGTGGAACAAGTGGCCAGCTAAAACTTCTTTGATATTTCTAGACTGAATGGTATGTGGTTCCCTTAATCCTAAGTGGTGGGAATGTAAATGCTTCCTGGTTATGTGTAAATGCTTCCTGGTTATGTGTAAATGCTTCCTGATTATATGTAAATGCTTCCTGGTTATGTGTAAATGCTTCCTGGTTATGTGTAAATGCTTCCTGATTATATGTAAATGCTTCCTGGTTATGTGTAAATGCTTCCTGGTTATATGGCTCCTGACAGAGCCTGTCCATTTTGTTCTGCAACCACTCCAGTGTACAAGTCACAATTTAATGTGTACTATGTATTAAAAACCTCTGATGCCCTGGTTTCACCTCCCCATAGTTTGTTTTTAGTTTTATTTTTACGACCACTCCAACAAACAATACAAGCACATAAGAGAGATTACAATGCATCTACTCTCTAACTTGGACACCACGCATGTGAAGATACATTCAACTTATACAATACTTTCCACAGCTTGTCATTTTTATACTCTACTAATATTTCACATGCTCCTCAAACTAACAAAATCGTTTAGATGCATCTTCCATTAGCATTGCAATAGCTAGCGTGGCTGGACCTCCCAATGAGACCAAAATGCTGCCCACACCTTATCACATAAAAGCCATTCTCTATGCCACACCTAGGTGAGTTTTTCCATTAAAAATATTTCATATTCTCTTCTGTTATATCTTCTTACTAGCCGTTAAGCCCGTAAGAACGGGCTACATTAACATTTTTTTTCGGTCCATTTCCTGACCCCTCCCTCCCCTCATTCTCCCCCTCCCCCCTCATTCTCCCCTCCCATTCTCCCTCACCCTCTAGTCTCCCTCCCACCTCCCCCCACTCTCTCCTCCCCCTCCCCCCTCACTCTCCTGCCCCTCCATCCTCTCTCCTCCCCCTCCCTCTCTCCCCCCCCCCCCACTCTCTCCTCCCAGCCCCTCCCTCTCCCCACTCTCTTCCCCCTCCCCCTCCTCTCTCTCCTCCCGCTCCTCACTCTCTCCTCCCTCCCCCCTCCCCTCAGTCACTCTCTCCTCCCTCCTCCCCTCAGTCACTTCCTCCTCCCTCCCCTCATTCACAGCCCCTTCGGATGGCGCAGACGTAAGATCTCAGGGGGAGGTCCCTCCCTCCCTTGTGCGCGCCGCCGCCGCTACTGCTCCTTGCTGCGCCATTTTTGTTACAGGCAAGCTCTGACTGACGTGCTGCCCGCACAGGCGCGGTAGAGTTGCTCTCTACCGCGCATTTGCAGCACGTCAGTCAAGCTTCATTTCTCCGGTAGATACTTGTGCTGTTACAGTGGCTGATTTCCAGTGTGTGGCTATCGTGAACCTACCTGTGTGTATCATGTAATCTGCTAGTTGATATTTAGCAGAAGTTAAATTATGTACTCCCCACCCCCTCAGAAGGCACAGTGTTACTGTCAGGTGAATGTCTACACCCAGAATACGCTTATCTCTAGCCTTGTCTGTTTCTAAAACTCCACCACAAATGAGCAGTCCCATCAAACGTCTACATACGTACCAACCTCCCCTCCAACATAGATCTGAAGCCCCTGCTTAGAATTTAGTATAATAAACTGGACATCTATATACTCTATGCAGGAGTTTAATCAACTCCACCCACTTGCTGCAGAATGAGATTCGATGCACTCTTTTCCAGATACTTGTCCAATGTTCTGCCCTTAAACCTCATTGTAGATCTGCATTTCAATGTGCCACAATACTTAAGGGAGGATCTTGAATTTGGCACTCTAATATTGCCTTGTTAAGGACCCTCTGCTCCCACCCTCTTCATCTGTACCCATCTAGCGCTGCCAATAATTTTTGGCAAAAGGGTTTAGACTCCCTTGGTAAGGCATACTCTTCCCGCAGGTGTTGAAATGATTTCATTTGAGCATCCTTTTCCTCCCCCAGTTGTCCCAAAAATGTCAGACCTAGTTTCCATCATTCAGTCACCTCTTTGTACAATGTAGTGGCCACCAGCCGTGAATTTCTCCTTATAGGTATAATAACTGCAGAAGAGATCCCAGGTTCTTATTCACTGACTTCCATACTTTTATAGTATGTGAAATAAATGGGTTTGTGCAACTAGAACATAAAACTTGCCATACTGGGTCAGACCAACAGTCCATCAAACCCAGTATCCTATTTCCAACAGTGGCCAAGCCAGGTCAGAAGTACCTGATGTTGAGGGAGTGCTAGGGAGCGCTCTCAATTCTGGGGAGATGTGTGCCCTTGGACCATGCTGCGACTGCAGAGAGGAGCTCCGCGGAAGCGCCACGGCAGGCAAGACGTGTCCAAGCATGGGAGGAGCAGGCTGACCACCACCCTAACCTCTGCCGAACCTGCATGCACTGGTAGAGACCCAGCAACGCAATGCTGGTCTCTGGGGAAGCCCTCCGGCCACTCGATAGCCCTTTTGGACCTGCCACTAGGGAGCGGCAGATGCGGCAGGATGGACAGAGGTCGAGGACAGATGATGGTACTGGAGCTAGGAACAAGACGGGACCTTGGACTTGGAATAGGCTTTAAGACTTGAACAAGGCGAGGATACTAGGAACTTGTAACTCAGACGAGACGATGACACTGGGAAATTGGAACTCAGAAAAGACGAGGAAACTTGGAATTTGGTACTCAGAAAAGACGAGGAAACTTGGAACTCAGAAAAGATGAGGAAACTTGGAACTTGGAACTCAGACGCAAGATGCTCAGACGTGGAAGGAAATCAGACGTAGACTGAGGAGAGGATTCCGTTTAGTCAGACGAGGACTCTAGGAACTTGGAAGGACTTGTACGAGGATTTGGAACTTGGAAAGGCTCACACGAAGATTTGGACCTTGGAAGAACTTCAGACAAGAACTTGGAACTCAGATGAGACGAGACAAGGATTCTTGGAACTTGGAACTTGAACGAGACCCCTTGGAATTTGGAAAGGACAAGGACTCGGGATACTCGCCCCTCAGGCTGCCCCTCAGGCCGCCCTACACAACCTGAAGAGGCTGGTTGCGGACCACACGTAGAGCGGAACAAGCATAGGACTAAAGCTCAGGACGGAGGAAGTATCTGGATAGTGCTCGAAGACAGATCCTGCCAGAAAAGGACTCCAGCCACCGGAAACAGACACCGGATTGATACGGATTTACTCCCAGGAAAGGTCAGCTGGAGACGAGGTCCGGGGCGAGGCGAAGCTGAACCCGGAGCTAGGAACTGACGGTACTTCAGGATCAGGATTGGACGAAGGACATCGGGATCGAGACTTGGAACATCAACATCAGGACTTGGAACTTGGAACTCGGAACATCAAAATCAGGACTTGGAACTCAGGACATCAAGTTCAGGACTTGGAACTCGGAGACTTGGAACATCAGGACTGGAACATAGGACCCCTTTAACTCTGGTGAAGGGGCGTGGCCTCGCGTCCAAGGATGGCGGCGGCCATCTTGGATTCGGGCCGCAGAGGAGAGCAGCAGCGGCCGCGCGGGAGGAGCAGGGATGGCTCAGATCCCGGCGGCCAGCCCAAAGGCCCGCGCCGCTGTGCGGGGGTGCGGAGCTCGGGGCAGGGCAGTCGGCCCCGACGCTGCCCTGGTCATCGGAGGAGGTAGGGGGCTGCGCCCGCAGACGGCTGCAGGCACGGAACACAACAGTACCCCCCTCTTTAGGGCGCCTTCCCAGAGGCCTGGGTTTATCTCTGATCGCGGTGGAACTGCTCCAGCAAGTCCTGATCCAGGATGTTGGCCAATGGTTCCCAGGAGTTCTCCTCGGGGCTGAAGCCTTCCCAGGCTAGCAGATACTCCCACTTCTTTTGATGCTTCCTCACATCTAAAACCTCCCGGACCTGGTAGGTGAGATCATCCTCGGAGGCCACTGGTTGAGGTGTCGGAGGCGTGCTGGAAGGCCATGACAGTACTAGAAAGGTGTTGTGTATCTTGAGGGACGGGGGAAGACGAAGCTGGTATGAGACTGCACCCACCTGCCAGATGATGGGAAATGGCCCGATGAATCGCGCGGCTAGATGCGCTGATGGTAGCTTCAGGTAGATGAACTGCGTGCTTAACCAAACCTTTTGGCCTGGTCGGAGAGGTGGGTAAGGCCTTCTTCGTTGGTCGGCATACCTCTTTGCCGCCTGACTGGCCTTGATCAGGGCACGTTGTGTGGATACCCACAGGCGGTGTAGTTCTTTGGCAGAGAGTTGGGCTACCGGGGATGGCACTGCGATGGGCACGGGCAGAGGGGGACGCGGCTGTTTCCCATACACTATTTGGAACGGGGAAGATCCAGTAGCCGCGGAGAGATGGGAGTTAAGAGCGAATTCGGCCCAAGGTAGCAAGCTAGCCCAGTCATCTTATTTCTCATTAACTTAGATGCGGAGGAACTGCTTCAATGTCTGGTTGGTTCGCTCTGCGAGACCATTGGTCTGTGGGTGATAGGCTGACGTATAATCTAACGTGACATCAAACTTCTGACAGAGGGCCCTCCAGAACTTGGCAGTAAACTGAGGCCCTCGATCTGACAAGATACTTTTGGGCAGGCCGTGTAGCCAGAAGATATGCTGGACGAAGAGCTGGGCCAGCTGTGGAGCGGTCGGCAATCCTGGCAATGGTACAATGTGCGCCATTTTGCTAAAACGGTTGACGACCACCCAAATCACTGTGTTGCCACTGAATAGTGGCAGGTCCACCACGAAATCAGTTGCCACATGGGTCCAGGGTTCTGAGGGCGCTGGTAAGGGTTGAAGTAAGCTCAGAGCTGAACGGGGTGTCCTCTTGTGGCGGGCGCATGTCTGGCAGGACTCCACATACGCCCGGACATCTTTATTAATCTTCAGCCACCAGTAGTACCTGCGCAGGGTCTGTAAAGTCCGGGATTGCCCTGGGTGACCAGAACAGCGGGAGTCGTGGGCCCATGCCAAGACTTGTTTCCGCAAGCCCGGGGGAACTAAGGTTTTCCCTGGAGTGATTGTCGTGGTAGCAGACAAGAGAATGTGGGACGGCTCGAAGGAACTGAAGCAGGACAGGTACTGGATCCAAGCAGGAACTGAAGCAGGACAGGTACTGGATCCAAGCTGGAACTGAAGCAGGACAGGTACTGGATCCAAGCAGGAACTGAAGCAGGACAGGTACTGGTTCCAAACTGGAACTGAAGCAGGACAGGTACTGGATCCAAGCTGGAACTGAAGTAGGACAGGTACTGGGACCAAGCAGGAACTGAAGCAGGACAGGTACTGGATCCAGGCTGGAACTGAAGCAGGACAGGTACTGGATCCAAGCTGGAACTGAAGTAGGACAGGTACTGGGACCAAACTGGAACTGAAGCAGGACAGGATACTGGGACCAAGCTGGAAGTGAAGCAGGACAGGTACTGGATCCAAACTGGAACTGAAGCAGGACAGGTACTGGGACCAAACTGGAACTGAAGCAGGACAGGTACTGGGACCAAACTGGAACTGAAGCAGGACAGGATACTGGGACCAAACTGGAACTGAAGCAGGACAGGATACTGGGACCAAGCTGGAACTGAAGCAGGACAGGTACTGGATCCAAGCTGGAACTGAAGCAGGACAGGTACTGGATCCAAACTGGAACTGAAGCAGGACAGGTTACTGGGACCAAGCTGGAACTGAAGCAGGACAGGTACTGGATCCAAGCAGGAACTGAAGCAGGACAGGTACTGGATCCAAGCTGGAACTGAAGCAGGACAGGTACTGGATCCAAACTGGAACTGAAGCAGGACAGGTTACTGGGACCAAGCTGGAACTGAAGCAGGACAGGTACTGGACCCAAGCAGGAACTGAAGCAGGACAGGTACTGGATCCAAGCTGGAACTGAAGCAGGACAGGTTACTGGGACCAAGCTGGAACTGAAGCAGGACAGGTACTGGACCCAAGCAGGAACTGAAGCAGGACAGGTACTGGATCCAAACTGGAACTGAAGCAGGACAGGTACTGGATCCAAGCTGGAACTGAAGCAGGACAGGTACTGGATCCAAACTGGAACTGAAGCAGGACAGGTACTGGATCCAAGCTGGAACTGAAGCAGGACAGGATACTGGGACCAAGCTGGAACTGAAGCAGGACAGGTACTGGATCCAAGCTGGAACTGAAGCAGGACAGGTACTGGAACCAAGCAGGAACTGAAGCAGGACAGGTACTGGATCCAAGCTGGAACTGAAGCAGGACAGGTACTGGATCCAAACTGGAACTGAAGCAGGGCAGGTTACTGGGACCAAGCTGGAACTGAAGCAGGACAGGTACTGGATCCAAGCTGGAACTGAAGCAGGACAGGTACTGGATCCAAACTGGAACTGAAGCAGGACAGGTACTGGATCCAAGCTGGAACTGAAGCAGGACAGGTACTGGATCCAAACTGGAACTGAAGCAGGACAGGTTACTGGGACCAAGCTGGAACTGAAGCAGGACAGGTACTGGATCCAAGCTGGAACTGAAGCAGGACAGGTACTGGATCCAAGCTGGAACTGAAGCAGGACAGGATACTGGATCCAAGCTGGAACTGAAGCAGGACAGGTACTGGATCCAAGCTGGAACTGAAGCAGGACAGGTTACTGGGACCAAGCTGGAACTGAAGCAGGACAGGTACAGGATCCAAGCTGGAAGTGAAGCAGGACAGGTACAGGATCCAAGCTGGAACTGAAGCAGGACAGGTACTGGATCCAAGCAGGAACTGAAGCAGGACAGGTACTGGATCCAAGCTGGAACTGAAGCAGGACAGGATACTGGGACCAAGCTGGAACTGAAGCAGGACAGGTACTGGATCCAAGCTGGAACTGAAGCAGGACAGGTACTGGATCCAAACTGGAACTGAAGCAGGACAGGTTACTGGGACCAAGCTGGAACTGAAGCAGGACAGGTACTGGATCCAAACTGGAACTGAAGCAGGACAGGTACTGGATCCAAACTGGAACTGAAGCAGGACAGGTACTGGATCCAAGCTGGAACTGAAGCAGGACAGGTACTGGATCCAAGCTGGAACTGAAGCAGGACAGGTACTGGGACCAAACTGGAACTGAAGCAGGACAGGATACTGGGACCAAGCTGGAAGTGAAGCAGGACAGGATACTGGGACCAAGCTGGAAGTGAAGCAGGACAGGTACTGGATCCAAACTGGAACTGAAGCAGGACAGGTTACTGGGACCAAGCTGGAACTGAAGCAGGACAGGTACTGGATCCAAACTGGAACTGAAGCAGGACCGGTACTGGATCCAAGCTGGAACTGAAGCAGGACAGGTACTGGATCCAAACTGGAACTGAAGCAGGACAGGTACTGGATCCAAGCTGGAACTGAAGCAGGACAGGTACAGGATCCAAGCTGGAACTGAAGTAGGACAGGTACTGGGACCAAACTGGAACTGAAGCAGGACAGGTACTGGACCCAAGCTGGAACTGAAGCAGGACAGGTACTGGGACCAAGCTGGAACTGAAGCAGGACAGGTACTGGGACCAAGCTGGAACTGAAGCAGGACAGGTTACTGGGACCAAACTGGAACTGAAGCAGGACAGGTTACTGGCACCAAACTGGAACTGAAGCAGGACAGGTACTGGATCCAAACTGGAACTGAAGCAGGACAGGTACTGGACCCAAGCAGGAACTGAAGCAGGACAGGATACTGGGACCAAGCTGGAACTGAAGCAGGACAGGTACTGGATCCAAACTGGAACTGAAGCAGGACAGGTACTGGATCCAAGCTGGAACTGAAGCAGGACAGGATACTGGGACCAAGCTGGAACTGAAGCAGGACAGGTACTGGATCCAAGCTGGAACTGAAGCAGGACAGGTACTGGATCCAAACTGGAACTGAAGCAGGACAGGTTACTGGGACCAAGCTGGAATTGAAGCAGGACAGGTACTGGATCCAAGCTGGAACTGAAGCAGGACAGGTACTGGATCCAAGCTGGAACTGAAGCAGGACAGGTACTGGATCCAAACTGGAACTGAAGCAGGACAGGTACTGGATCCAAGCTGGAACTGAAGAAGGACAGGTACTGGATCCAAGCTGGAACTGAAGCAGGACAGGTACTGGATCCAAGCTGGAACTGAAGCAGGACAGGTACTGGATCCAAACTGGAACTGAAGCAGGACAGGTTACTGGGACCAAGCTGGAAATGAAGCAGGACAGGTACTGGATCCAAACTGGAACTGAAGCAGGACAGGTACTGGATCCAAGCTGGAACTGAAGCAGGACAGGTACTGGATCCAAACTGGAACTGAAGCAGGACAGGTACTGGATCCAAGCTGGAACTGAAGAAGGACAGGTTACTGGATCCAAACTGGAACTGAAGAAGGACAGGTACTGGATCCAAGCAGGAACTGAGGCAGGACAGGTACTGGACCGAAGCTGGAACTGAAGCAGGACAGGTACTGGATCCAAGCTGGAACTGAAGCAGGACAGGTACTGGATCCAAGCTGGAACTGAAGCAGGACAGGTACTGGAACCAAGCAAAAGCAAAGACAGGTCTGATGTTTAACTGTTTTCTGTCGAGCTGTTAAATATTCGTTATATAATAGGAGAAAGGCACGGATAGGAGAGACTTACCTGATGAAAAGAGTGCACGAGGAGGGTGTAGAGAGAGATAAGAGAGGAGAGGTAGTGAGGAGCTGCAGAGTGAAGGCTCTTGTAGCAGGGAGTTGGGAATTGGTGGTAGAGGAGAAGGGCACGGATAGGAGAGACTTACCCGATGAGCAGAGTGCACGAGGAGGGTGTAGAGAGAGATAAGAGAGGAGAGGTAGTGAGGTCTGCAGAGTGATGGCATTTGTAGGTGAGAAAGAGGAGCTTCAACTGTTTGCGGGACTAGATAGGGAGCTAATGCAGTGACTTCAGAAGAGGGGTTATGTTAGTGTAGCGACTGTGCTGAAAGATAAGTCGTGCAGCTGAATTTAGGGCAGATTGCAGGGAGAGAGATGGATCACTGGGAGACCTGTGAGGAGCAGGATGTAATAGTGTAAGCAGGAGGAGATGAGAGAGAGGAAAGGGTTCTGGTATGGGTGCAGTGACTTTGGTGAAAGATAAGTCGTGCAGCTGAATTTAGGACAGATTGCAGGGAGAGAGATGGATCACTGGGAGACCTGTGAGGAGCAGGATGTAATAGTGTAAGCAGGAGGAGATGAGAGAGTGGAAAGGGTTCTGGTATGGGTGCAGTGACTTTGGTGAAAGATAAGTCATGCAGCTGAATTTAGGACAGATTGCAGGGAGAGAGATGGATCACTGGGAGACCTGTGAGGAGCAGGATGTAATAGTGTAAGAGGGAGGAGATGAGAGAGAGGAAAGGGTTCTGGTATGGGTGCAGTGACTTTGGTGAAAGATAAGTCATGCAGCTGAATTTAGGGCAGATTGCAGGGAGAGAGATGGATCACTGGGAGACCTGTGAGGAGCAGGGTGTAATAGTGTAAGAGGAGGAGATGAGAGAGAGGAAAGGGTTCTGGTATGGGTGTAGTGACTTTGGTGAAAGATAAGTCCTGCAGCTGAATTTAGGACAGATTGCAGGGAGAGAGATGGATCACTGGGAGACCTGTGAGGAGCAGGGTGTAATAGTGTAAGCAGGAGGAGATGAGAGAGTGGAAAGGGTTCTGGTATGGGTGCAGTGACTTTGGTGAAAGATAAGTCGTGCAGCTGAATTTAGGACAGATTGCTGGGAGAGAGATGGATCACTGGGAGACCTGTGAGGAGCAGGATGTAATAGTGAAAGCAGGAGGAGATGAGAGAGTGGAAAGGGTTCTGGTATGGGTGCAGTGACTTTGGTGAAAGATAAGTCATGCAGCTGAGTTTAGGACAGATTGCAGGGAGAGAGATGGATCACTGGGAGACCTGTGAGGAGCAGGGTGTAATAGTGTAAGCAGGAGGAGATGAGAGAGTGGAAAGGGTTCTGGTATGGGTGCAGTGACTTTGGTGAAAGATAAGTCGTGCAGCTGAATTTAGGACAGATTGCAGGGAGAGAGATGGATCACTGGGAGACCTGTGAGGAGCAGGATGTAATAGTGTAAGAGGAGGAGATGAGAGAGAGGAAAGGGTTCTGGTATGGGTGCAGTGACTTTGATGAAAGATAAGTCGTGCAGCTGAATTTAGGACAGATTGCAGGGAGAGAGATGGATCACTGGGAGACCTGTGAGGAGCAGGGTGTAATAGTGTAAGAGGAGGAGATGAGAGAGAGGAAAGGGTTCTGGTATGGGTGCAGTGACTTTGGTGAAAGATAAGTCATGCAGCTGAATTTAGGACAGATTGCAGGGAGAGAGATGGATCACTGGGAGACCTGTGAGGAGCAGGATGTAATAGTGTAAGCAGGAGGAGATGAGAGAGTGGAAAGGGTTCTGGTATGGGTGCAGTGACTTTGGTGAAAGATAAGTCGTGCAGCTGAATTTAGGACAGATTGCAGGGAGAGAGATGGATCACTGGGAGACCTGTGAGGAGCAGGATGTAATAGTGTAAGAGAGGAGATGAGAGAGAGGAAAGGGTTCTGGTATGGGTGTCAGGTGACTTTGGTGAAAGATAAGTCAGTGCAGCTTGAAGTTTAGGGACAGATTGCAGGGAGTTAGAGATGGATCACTGGGAGACCTGTGAGGAGTCAGGATGTATAGTGTAAGCAGGAGGAGATGAGAAGAGAGGAAAAGGTGGTTCTGGTATGGTGCAGTGACCTATTGGGTGAAAGAATGAAGTCATGCAGCTGAGGTTTAGGACAGATTGCAGGGAGAGAGATGGATCACTGGGAGACCTGTGAGGAGTCAGGGATGTAATAGTGTAAGAGGGAGGAGATGAGAGAGAGGAAAGGGTTCTGGTATGGGTGCAGTGACTTTGGTGAAAGATAAGTCATGCAAGCTGAAATTTAGGACAGATTGCAGGGAGAGAGATGGAATCACTGGGAGAACCTGTGAGGAGCAGATGTAATAGTTGTAAGAGGGAGGAGATGAGAGAGAGGGAAAGGGTTCTGGCTATGGAGTCAGTGAACTTTGGTTGAAAGATAAGTCGTGCAGCTGAATTTAGGACAGATTGCAGGGAGAGAGATGGATCACTGGGAGACCTGTGAGGAGCAGGATGTAATAGTGTAAGAGCGAGGAGATGAGAGAGAGGAAAGGGTTCTGGTATGGGTGTAGTGACTTTGGTGAAAGATAAGTCATGCAGCTGAATTTAGGACAGATTGCAGGGAGAGAGATGGATCACTGGGAGACCTGTGAGGAGCAGGATGTAATAGTGTAAGCAGGAGGAGATGAGAGAGAGGAAAGGGTTCTGGTATGGGTGCAGTGATTTGGGTGAAAGATAAGTCATGCAGCTGAATTTAGGACAGATTGCAGGGGAGAGAGATGGATCACTGGGAGAACTGTGAGGAGCAGGGTGTAATAGTGTAAGAGGAGGAGATGAGAGAGAGGAAAGGGTTCTGGTATGGGTGTAGTGACTTTGGTGAAAGATAAGTCAGTGCAGCTGAATTTAGGACAGATTGCAGGGAGAGAGATGGATCACTGGGAGACCTGTGAGGAGCAGGGATGTAATAGTGTAAGGAGGAGATGAGAGAGAGGAAAGGGTTCTGGTATGGGTGCAGTGACTTTGGTGAAAGATAAGTCGTGCAGCTGAATTTAGGACAGATTGCAGGGAGAGAGATGGATCACTGGGAGACCTGTGAGGAGCAGGGTGTAATAGTGTAAGGAGGAGATGAGAGAGAGGAAAGGGTTCTGGTATGGGTGCAGTGACTTTGGTGAAAGATAAGTCATGCAGCTGAATTTAGGAGAGATTGCAGGGAGAGAGATGGATCACTGGGAGACCTGTGAGGAGCAGGATGTAATAGTGTAAGCAGGAGGAGATGAGAGAGTGGAAAGGGTTCTGGTATGGGTGCAGTGACTTTGGTGAAAGATAAGTCATGCAGCTGAATTTAGGACAGATTGCAGGGAGAGAGATGGATCACTGGGAGACCTGTGAGGAGCAGGATGTAATAGTGTAAGCAGGAGGAGATGAGAGAGAGGAAAGGGTTCTGGTATGGGTGCAGTGACTTTGGTGAAAGATAAGTCGTGCAGCTGAATTTAGGACAGATTGCAGGGAGTGAGATGGATCACTGGGAGACCTGTGAGGAGCAGGATGTAATAGTGTAAGAGGAGGAGATGAGAGAGAGGAAAGGGTTCTGGTATGGGTGCAGTGACTTTGGTGAAAGATAAGTCATGCAGCTGAATTTAGGACAGATTGCAGGGAGAGAGATGGATCACTGGGAGACCTGTGAGGAGCAGGATGTAATAGTGTAAGAGGGAGGAGATGAGAGAGAGGAAAGGGTTCTGGTATGGGTGCAGTGACTTTGGTGAAAGATAAGTCATGCAGCTGAATTTAGGACAGATTGCAGGGAGAGAGATGGATCACTGGGAGACCTGTGAGGAGCAGGATGTAATAGTGTAAGAGGGAGGAGATGAGAGAGAGGAAAGGGTTCTGCTATGGGAGCAGTGACTTTGGTGAAAGATAAGTCGTGCAGCTGAATTTAGGACAGATTGCAGGGAGAGAGATGGGTCACTGGGAGACCTGTGAGGAGCAGGATGTAATAGTGTAAGAGCGAGGAGATGAGAGAGAGGAAAGGGTTCTGGTATGGGTGTAGTGACTTTGGTGAAAGATAAGTCATGCAGCTGAATTTAGGACAGATTGCAGGGAGAGAGATGGATCACTGGGAGACCTGTGAGGAGCAGGGATGTAATAGTGTAAGAGGAGGAGATGAGAGAGAGGAAAGGGTTCTGGTATGGGTGTAGTGACTTTGGTGAAAGATAAGTCATGCAGCTGAATTTAGGACAGATTGCAGGGAGAGAGATGGATCACTGGGAGACCTGTGAGGAGCAGGGTGTAATAGTGTAAGAGGAGGAGATGAGAGAGAGGAAAGGGTTCTGGTATGGGTGCAGTGACTTTGGTGAAAGATAAGTCGTGCAGCTGAATTTAGGACAGATTGCAGGGAGAGAGATGGATCACTGGGAGACCTGTGAGGAGCAGGATGTAACAGTGTAAGCAGGAGGAGATGAGAGAGTGGAAAGGGTTCTGGTATGGGTGCAGTGACTTTGGTGAAAGATAAGTCATGCAGCTGAATTTAGGACAGATTGCAGGGAGAGAGATGGATCACTGGGAGACCTGTGAGGAGCAGGATGTAATAGTGTAAGTAGGAGGAGATGAGAGAGAGGAAAGGGTTCTGGTATGGGTGTAGTGACTTTGGTGAAAGATAAGTCGTGCAGCTGAATTTAGGACAGATTGCAGGGAGAGACATGGATCACTGGGAGACTGTGAGGAGCAGGATGTAATAGTGTAAGAGGAGGAGATGAGAGAGAGGAAAGGGTTCTGGTATGGGTGCAGTGACTTTGGTGAAAGATAAGTCATGCAGCTGAATTTAGGACAGATTGCAGGGAGAGACATGGATCACTGGGAGACTGTGAGGAGCAGGATGTAATAGTGTAAGAGGAGGAGATGAGAGAGAGGAAAGGGTTCTGGTATGGGTGCAGTGACTTTGGTGAAAGATAAGTCATGCAGCTGAATTTAGGACAGATTGTAGGGGAGAGAGATGGATCACTGGGAGACCTGTGAGGAGCAGGATGTAATAGTGTAAGCTAGGGATGTGAATCGTTTTAGGACGATTAAAATTATCGTCTGATAATTTTAATATCGTCTTAAACCGTTATGGAACACAATACAATAGAGATTCTAACGATTTATCGTTATAAATCGTTAGAATCGTGAGCCGGCACACTAAAACCCGCTAAAACCCACCCCCGACCCTTTAAATTAAATCCCCCACCCTCCCGAACCCCCCCCCCCCAATAACTTAAACATTTCCTTGCCAAATCCTACCTCTTTCAATCCCCCACCCTCCCGAACCCCCTCCCAAATGACTTAAATTACCTGGTGGTCCGGAACGGCAGCGGTCCGGAACGGGCTCCTGCTACTGAATCTTGTTGTCTTCGGCCGGCGCCATTTTGGAAAATGGCGCCGAAAAATGGCGGCGGCCATAGACCAACAGGATTCGACGGCAGGAGGTCCTTCCGGACCCCCGCTGGACTTTTGGCAAGTCTTGTGGGGGTCAGGAGGCCCCCCCCAAGCTGGCCAAAAGTTCCTGGAGGTCCAGCGGGGGTCAGGGAGCGATTTCCCGCCGCGAATCGTTTTCCGTACGGAAAATGGCGCCGGCCATACGCGTATGGCCGGCGCCATTTTCTGTACGACTGCAGGAGGTCGTTCAGCGAGGCGCCGGAACCCTCGCTGAACGACCTCCTGCAGTCGATCTCCTGCCGGCGCCATTTTCCGTACGGAAAACGATTCGCGGCGGGAAATCGCTCCCTGACCCCCGCTGGACCTCCAGGAACTTTTGGCCAGCTTGGGGGGGGCCTCCTGACCCCCACAAGACTTGCCAAAAGTCCAGCGGGGGTCCGGAAGGACCTCCTGCCGTCGAATCCTGTTGGTCTATGGCCGCCGCCATTTTTCGGCGCCATTTTGGAAAAATGGTGCCGGCCGAAGACAACAAGATTCAGTAGCAGGAGCCCGTTCCGGACCGCTGCCGTTCCGGACCGCCGCTGGACCACCAGGTAATTTAAGTCATTTGGGGGGGGTTCGGGAGGGTGGGGGATTTAATTTAAAGGGTCGGGGGTGGGTTTTAGCGGGTTTTAACGATTTTAACGATATATCACGATATTTTACCCCCCCAAACGGCAACAATACGATTCCCTCCCCCTCCCAGCCGAAATTGATCGTTAAGACGATCGAGGACACGATTCACATCTCTAGTGTAAGCAGGAGGAGATGAGAGAGAGGAAAGGGTTCTGGTAGTGTATTCAGAAAGGAAGTGATGGATTTGTTGATGTTATAGAGAAAGAAATGACTTGTTTTAGCAGAGTTTTAGATATGCATAGAGAAGAAGAGAGAAGAGTCGAAGAGGATGCTTAGGTTATGGGTGAGAGGAGTGGGAGGATGATAATGTTATCCACAGAAATAGAGAATGGAGGAAGAGAGGAAGTGGGTTTTGGGAGAAAGATAAGGAGCTTTGCCTTGGCCATGTTGAGTTTAAGGTGGTGGCGGAACATCCAGGCAGCCATGTAATACAAGGAGGCCGAGATATGGGACTTGATTTCTGGTGAAATTTCTCTTGTGCAAAGGTGGATCTGGGAGTCGTCAGCATAAATTGGTATTGAAAGCCATGAGAGGAAATCAGAGCACCAAGGCAATTAGTATATAGTGAGAAGAGAAGAGGGTCCAGGACAGGGTGGGTTGGCAGTAGAGGAGGATCTGCCAGAGGAAATGCTAAAAGTATGACGGGAGAGGTTAGAAGAGAATCAAGAGAGGACAGAGTCACGAAATCCAAGCGAGAACAGAGTATCAAGGAGAAAGGTGGTGACCAACAGTGTCAAAAGCAGCAGACAAGCCAAGGAGGATAAGGACAGGGTAAAGACCTTTGGCTTTTGCCATAAACAAGTCATTTGAAACTTTTGCAAGGACTGTTTCAGCTGAATGTAGAGGGCGAAAACCAGACTGGAATGGATCAAGAACGGTTTGAGATGTAAGAAAGTCAAGACTGCAGCGGTGAACAGCAGGTTCAAGTAGTTTGGAGGTGAAAGGGAGGAGGCAGTTGGGACAATAGTTGGCAGGACAGGTAGAGTCCAGTGAGGTTTTTTTCTTTTTTTAATTTAAATATTTATTGGGGCACGTTATAAGTAAACAACATTAGAATACAACAGGTATCAAAAACTAATTACGATTGACAGTTGTCGCAACATGTAGGCATGAATACTGTAATAAGTACTTTTAAAGGCCGGAGCCCTTTAAAAGCGCGGCGCCATTCGCAGGAGTCGCGCGCCTGCGTCGCGCACCTCCATCACACACCAAAGGTGAGCGACTAAGGGGCCTGCCCCTTAGTGTACCCCCCCTACCCTATCCTACCTTCACCCCTGAATATAGATTTTCCTCTCTTCCTATTGCCTCCTTATAACCACTCTGAGGTAATCTGTTTCGTTGTTTTACTCCACACTCTACCAGTTCATTGATCCTGCGTAAGGTACCTGCTCCCCTCCTGCATTCGCACCCCCTCATCCCTCCTGTGTGGCACCAAGAGACTCCCTCCCTTCTCTCCCACAGCCCTACCCTCACACCCCTACCCCCCCCCCCCAATTCACCTGCAATGGATTCTTACCCCATCCTTCGCATCTGCCACCTTTCTTCCAGACCATCCTCCCCCCACGTCCATCATCCTTCCCCCCAATGCAAATCCCTAATCCCCATTCTTATATCCCCGCTGACACAACTCCTAGGCCTCACCACCCTCTCGTTAGTGCTATTCAATGCACAATCACTATCCAAAAAAAACCCCATCCTCAATGACCTACTGATTGACTGTGAACCAGACATCTGCGCCGTCACTGAGACTTGGCTTAAAGAATCAGATATTGTACTTCTCAACCAACTCCCCACCTCTTCCTATGATATTTTCTCCATCCCTAGACCCCAAAAAAGTGGAGGCGGCCTTCTCCTGGCTGCCAAAAAACACACAAATCTTAAACCCATCCACATAGTCACCTAGCCTAAACTTGAAATCGGACTCTTCAAGTCATCCAAACTACAAGTATGTCTAGTCTACGCCCCACCTGCCTTTCTAGAATCGAACCCCTCACCAATGATTGAGTTCATTGCTGATAATATCAATTCCGATATCCCTACCATCATCCTAGGAGACTTTAACCTCCATGTTGACTCCCTACCGCTGACATCCTCATGTGACACTCTCCTCAACTCCCTCCAGGCAATAGGATTTAAACAACTCATTACATCCCCCACCCATAAAGCTGGACATACATTAGACCTGATTTTCATTAACTCCGGCCTCCAACCGTCAACCCCCCCTTCCTGCTCCCCTGTCCCCTGGTCTGACCACTTCCTCATTGAAACCCTCTTCTCCATTAACACTTCATCCCCTAGCAACACTGACAAGAGTTCCACCATAATCTCCCAAAAGTCCTGCAACACCGACGATCTCATCTCAGCATTAGCAATCTCCCTGCCCAATCTCGACTGTACCAACCCTGATGCAGCCCTTGCTTCATGGCACAATCTCATGCTGGAGATTGCCAACAAACTCTGCCCAACTTCCACACGTGTACTAAACTTTGATTCTAAACACTCAGAGTTAAAAACAATGAAAAATAAACTAAGACAAAAAGAGCGAATATGGCGCAAGGACCCCACCCCACAGCATACCTCCAGCTACAAATCAGCCCTTCACTGCTACAGAATCACCACACTTAAACACAAAAGGGATTTCTATGCCTTAAAAATCCACCAATACTTATACAACCCCAAAGCGCTTTTCTCCTATGTCTCAAGCCTCACCAAATCCATCCCGCACGCGATTCCTGACTCTGAAGCCCATGCTAAATGTGAAGAACTGGCACAATTCTTCAACAATAAAATAGCAAACCTCTTCTCCAGATTCACCAACCCCCTGCACCCCATACCATCAGGGACTGGCCTTTCCTCTGCATCCCTAAGCACCCTGGAGTGTTGTGTTCCGCGGCCGTGGCGCCCCACGACCGCGGCCCCCTACCTGATTCACGGCGTTCCTTTGCCGCAGGAGCCCCGGGAGAGGGCTCCGACTCGGGCCGCCGCACCTGCGAGGCCTCCGGCGCTGCCCATTGCAGGGGAAGGCATCCTGCTTCCCCCCAGCGACGTCTCCCCTCCGCGGGGGAAATCCAAAATGGCCGCCACCATTCTTAGGCACGAGGCCACGCCCCCTCCACAGAATTAAAGGGACCCAATCCCGTTAAATGACTTCACCTGTTCTCTATCAGCCAGGGCAGGGGAAGTATAAAAGGCAGCTTCCTCTGCTCATCCAGTGACTTGGCAACGTCCTCCAGCGCTGTCCAGTCTGCTTGCTTCGGTGAGTTCCTTGAGCTTTGGATCCTGTTCCGTCTTGGTGTTCCTGGTTCCTGACTTCGTATTGGCTTACGGTGATTTTCTGGTTCCTGACTTCGGATTGGCTTACGGTGATTCTCTGGTGTATGACTTCAGACTGGTCAGCAATGACCCTCTGGCACTCGACCTAGGACTCTTTCAAGACTACCATCTCCAAGGGCCCACCTAAGTCCCAGCGGCCCGGGTCCCTATGGGCTCCTCCTGGGGGGACCGCAGGCTTCCAGGGCGAAGCTCCAATCAGCCCTTGCACCGTCTCCTGACCTCTCAAAGGTCCACCTAAGTCCCAGCGGTCTGGGTTCCTACGGGCTCCTCCTGGGGGAACCGCGGACTTCCAGGGGTGAAGACACAGCTCTTCTTCTCGACTCTTCCTCCGCTTCCACCGTTGCCACAGTCTCCAGTGCCATAGGTCCGCTGGTCATATCTTCTGCTCAGCCTCGCCACCCGACGGGAGAACCTTCGAACTGCCCTCCTAAGGAATTCCATCCTCCTGTCGGCCCAAGGGTCCACAACTCGAGCTTAACAGATTGCCAAGTCCATGGACCCGGCAGAGGCATCCGCCCGCCAAGCCATTCCAGGAATGGCCCAGCGCCTAAAGGATCAGCAACAGACCCTCGATGCCTTGGTCTCAGCAGTGCAGGGCCTGACCCAATGCCTCGAGGCATTAGGGCCCATGAACCCTACCTTGCCGTCTCTGCCTGGGGCTCAAGGAGGCCGCCCTACTCAGCCGCATGCCATCCAGGCCTATGGGGGCGACCTGGGGCAAGGAATTCCCACTCAACTCCCGGTTCCCTCTCGATACGCCAGAAATGCGAAGTTTTGTCGAGGATTCCTCAGCCAGTGCCAGGTCCGTTTTTTCTTGCTGCCCGCACAGTTTCCCAGCGATCTGACCAAAACCAGTTACATCATGTCGCTGCTCGACGGAAAGCCTCTGATCTGGGCCTCTCATCTGTGGGAGAGAAGAGACCCTGTCTTCGAAAACTTGAGCCAGTTCCTATCCGCTTTCCGACAGGTTTTTGATGAACCGATCCGTAAACCCACTGCCATTTCGGAATTGCTCCGGTTGCGACAGGGAACTCGGACAGTGGCCGAATACGAAATCGAATTCCGTACTCTAGCTGCAGAGTTAAATTGGAGAGAAGATTGCCTCCATGGGATCTTCTTGGAAGGGCTGTCCTCACGCCTACAAAACGAATTAGCCGCGAAGGAACTGCCGGACGACCTCAATGGCATGATAGAATTTGCCAACCGCGTGGACCGTCGCATGCGGTTTCGCCTTCCAGAGGTAAAGACAGCTAGAAGGCCCTCGCCCTCCCCTAGGAGCGCTTCAACCGACCTCCAAGCCCCCGCCGAGGAACCCATGGAGTTGGGTCGCTGGAGAGTCTCTCCACAGGAGCGTCGACGGCAAATGAGGGAGGGGATCTGTTTTTACTGCTGTGCAGCGGGCCATCGGATTGCTGCTTGCCCGACGCATGCGGGAAACTTGGGCCTAGGACCTGAAGGAGGTCTCTTCCTGGGCCGTACCACTCCTGCACCTCCATTAACCCTGCCAGTGGCATTAACCGCAGCGGATGGAGAGTTCCACAATCTGGCCTTGGTGGACTCTGGCGCCGGCGGGAATTTTATCATGAAAGGCCTGGTGGAACATTTAAAGATTTCTCAAGTTCTGCTGTCTCGTCCCTTGGTCATCTCCTCAATACAAGGGAAGCTTCTTCAGGAATGGGTGACACACACCACTATTCCTGTCCAGCTGAGGGCCGGGGTCCCTGGCAGCTCAATCTACTGCCAAAGATATTCAACAACTTTGGACTAAAACTAAGAGATGCTTCGTAAAGCAGGACAAAGAGCAAAGAAAGGCTATGACGTTCATCACGACAAGACTCCTGAATTTCAGCCTGGTGACAAAGTCTGGCTGTCTACAAAACATCTAAGACTCAAGCTACCATCAGCTCATTTTGCTCCACGCTTCATCAGACCCTTTCCCATTCTCCAACGACTAGGTACTCTTACATACAGTCTGAAACTTCCACCAGCATTGAAGATTCATAATGCGTTCCATGCTCACTATTGAAACCATTAGTCCTTAGTGAGTTCTCAACCAAGACACCTGAACCCACACACCGGTCCAAGTACAGATCCCTAAGGCACTCCACTGTTTACCCTTTTCCACTGAGAAAATTGACCATTTAATCCTACTCTCTGTTTCCTGTCTTTTAACCAGTTTGTAATCCTCTGTAATTTGGGGCATCTTAGCAGTGGCAAGATATGCGGTTATACTATCTGCATTAATATTAGGATCCGCAGCGTACAGGGCGCCATAGAACCTTTGGAAATGCTGCTGGATGTCTGTGGGTGTATTGAGAATGGTACTATCCTCTGCCTTAATGCTCGTGTTGAGGTGCTGTTCGACTTGCTTTTTCAGTTTAGGTGCTAAAAGCCGTCCCGCCTTATTACCCCACTTGAAATGTTCCTGTTTCACCCGTTGAAGGATAAATGCTTAGTCGTCTGCCTGTACCTCCCTTAAGGAAGTTCTGGCTTTTTGTAATTGGGCATGAAGGGTATGAGAGAGGGATGCTTTGTGCTGTCTTTCCAGTAAGGCAATTTCAGCAGTCAGTTTTGTAACTTTCTCTAATTTCACCTTTTTCTGATGGGAAGCTTGTGATATAAAATTTCCCCTAAGAACTGTTTTCAAACATTCCCAAAACAAATTCTTGGACGCGGTAGTTTCTCCATTAAACCTCTTGTATTCTGTAATGGCAGCTCGGATGGACTGGCAGAAAGAGTCATCCCCTAGCGATGTATCATTTAGCCTCCAGTATCTAATTCCTGCGGGCTTAGTCTGTAAGTTAAATTGCAAGCAGATCGGTGCATGGTCTGACCATGTAATGGCACCTATATTTATCTCCCGCACCAGTAAGCTAAGAACCCTGTCTATTAAAAAGAAGTCAATTCTCGAATAAGAGTGATGCGGGTGGGGAAAAAAAAGGTATAGTCCCTGGCCTCGGGATTTCGATAGCACCAGATGTCCTGTAAACCCCTGCCTTGAGAAACGTTCTGAGACTGAGGTGCCCCGCCCTGGAACCCACCCCTCCACCAGTTGAGTTACCTAGGCGAGGCTGATTAGTGATATTAAAATCCCCAGCCATGACTAGCTGCCCCACATACATGACTAGCTGCCCCACATACATGACTAGCTGCCCCACATCCACCTCATCCAACACGTGTTGCAGGCTATCAAAAAAAACTGGATGTTCAGAGTTGGGGGCATAAACATTCAACAATGTGTATTTAACCTGGTTCAATTCAATTTGCAATAATAAACATCCTCAAAAAACTCAAACCTTCTTCTCATCCCTAGGACACTATTCCCTCCAAAGCACTACTAGCCATCCCCAATGCCATAGTCAGAGCTATAGCAGATATCATCAACTGCTCAATCGCTCATGGATCTGTCCCAGACACGCTCAAACACGCGGTAGTCAAACCCCTCCTCAAGAAACCCTCCCTAGACCCGAAAGATCCCTCTAACTTCCGCCCAATCTCTAACCTCCCTTTCATTGCCAAGCTAATGGAAAAAGTTGTTAACTCACAACTCATGGACTATCTCGAAAATCATGCGATCCTCCATGCCTCTCAATTCAGTTTCCGGAAACATTTCAATACCGAACCACTACTCCTCTCCCTATCCGACCACTTCCTCAGAGGCAAGGGCCAAGGCCACAGCTACCTCCTTGCCCTCCTCAACATTTCAGCAGCTTTCGACACCACCAGCACCTACTGACATGCCTGGAAAGCATTGGCATCTCAGGCTTGGCCCTTGCCTGGTTCACATCCTTCCTCTCAAACAGAAAGTTTTCTGTTAAAATTGGTAACTCCATATCCACCCCACAGCCCTTACAGCAAGGAGTTCCTCAAGGCTCATCACTTTCCTCCACCCTCTTCAACGTCTACATCACCCCACTCTGCCAACTCCTCTCTGATCTCAAACTTAAGTTCTATCTTTATGCTGATGATGTCCAGATCATCATCCCCATGCACAACTCTATCTCTGATGCCCTAGAGCACCGGGAAAACTGCCTTGCAGCCATCAACTCCCTGCTCACCAATCTCCACCTTGCCCTTAATACGAACAAAACGGAACTCCTACTTATCTCCCCCACTCTTCCCCCTCTCTCTCACTGTCTAACAACCCCAAGCTCAACCTTCTCTCATCGCAACCTTTTGTGTAGGACCTTGGAGTTCTCTTCGACCACCAACTAAACATGAAGAATTATGTTAACTCTATACTTAAAGCTGGCTTCTTCAAACTTATCGTACTTAAAAAACTCAGACCACTCCTACACATCCAAGACTTCCGTACAGTGATCCAAGCCACCATCTCGTCCAAGGTTGATTACTGCAATGCTCTCCTCCTAGGGCTCCCACACGCCATGATAAAACCACTACAAATTTTACAAAATGCCACAGCAAGACTCATTGCAAACTCCCGTAAACATGAGCACATCACTCCCATCCTCAGAGACCTACACTGGCTCCCTATACCCTACCGCATATACTACAAAACCCTTACCATAGTACATAAAGCCATTCACACCCACAACTCCAAATGGTTAGACTTTCCTTTCACTGCTCCCCAGTCTACTCGACCTACCAGAACTGCCAACAAAGGTACCCTTCTTGTGCCCTCACTTAAAATAGCCCATCTCTCCTCTGCACGCGACCGTGCCCTCTCAATTGCAGGTCCCGCTCTATGGAACTCCCTGCCCTATCATATGCGCCTTGAACCATGTGTGATCAAATTCAAAAAGAAATTAAAAACTTTGTTATTTAAACAAGCCTATCCAGAATAGACGGCCCACAAACATCTCATCCTATGTATCACCATATGGTGTTTATGCTTTCCTCATATTGAGGACCCAGTTGTTTTGTTAATCTTCATAGCTGCTTCTTGTTACCCCCCCTTCCAGTTCTGTTTTTCCCTGTTAACATGTAATTTCCAAGCCTTATTTTGTTGAATGTAAACCGGTATGATGTCCACAACTAGTACCGGTATATAAAAATGTATAAATAAATAAATAAATCTTCCATTCGGGTCACTCATGATTTTTGTAACTTGGCATTGGAGATCTTTGTGTAGTAAGATGCTCACTTCCCGCGTATCGTGCCACCTTGGAGGCCGCAGCATGGAACTGGCGTGAGAAAAGGGGCCAATGAAGCAATAGTTTGTACCTACGTTTCAAGTGAGTTTCTTGTAGAAACAAAATATCGGCCTTGGAAGTTTGGCCCTCGTTGCTCAGCAGGTGTCGTTTCTGCAGGCTATTAAGTCCCTTAACATTAAGGGATAATATTTTGATTGAAATGAATCTTCAAATGTTTTGGCATACTGCAAGCTAAAGTGCCATCCCCCTATCCAACCACAATCCTTTGTTGTGATTTGCCCAACAAAATAAGTGCTGCGACCGACTTTTGAATGCTCTGTCGTCCTGTAAAACCTGGTAATATTCCATCCTATCTGTACCCCTTGACCCTCCCTCCCCTCTCCCCACAGCCCTGATTCTCAGTCATAGCTGCTTGAGCTAATAGAGACGTCTCCCACCTTAGAACCTGCCCCCCCCCCCCCCCCCCCCCCGGACCATCAGTAACAAAACCTCAACTATGGAAAAACATTATGAAACCTTGAATACTTTGAAGGATATCTTTTTTAATTGAACTGCCACGCGGTAGCGTGTCTTCCAAATTTGAGCCAAATTTTCTCAGTTAATATTCTTGGGGAGGTCCTTCATCCTGATCCCTTGTTGTGTTCTGATCGGTTGTCCCCTGAATTTCTGCCGAGCCTTTTCCCGCCCTTGGTGACTCGTTGCCATCTCGGGGTATCCGCCGGTGCTGAGTAGGGAATATTCTTCTTTTCTCTCGTGATTCGTACCACGTGGCCTGCTTCTTTCAGGATGTTCGCTGCTTCCTCTATATTATGTGCTTTGGAAGTACTGCCTTGAATGGTCACGGCTATACCAAATGGGAAAAGCCAGCGGTAGCAAATAGTTTCTTTCCTCAAGGCTTGAGTGATATCTTTGAACTCCATTCTTCTTTTCAATGTGATAGGAGAGATATCTGCAAAAATCATGATATTATTGGACTCCCAGTCCCAGGTCTGCTGTTTCCTGGCCACTGCATATACTTGCTCTTTTACTGAATATTTAGAGAAGCAAACTACAATATCTCGTGGCTTGCCAGGCACCTTAGGACCCAGGGTTCTGTGAGCACGCTCCAGCTCCACCACAGGCATATCCATGTCTGCCCAGGGGTGAGACCGTGCAGAAAAAGAAACCCGCATACATTTTAATAGTCTCGCTGCAGTATGCATAGGCATCGGTTTCAGGAATCCCCCGAAATCTCAAATTATTACGCCTGCTCCTGTTCTCAAGGTCCTCCAGTTTAGCTAATATTACTTCATTCATAATTTTATGGTGAGAAACTGAAGTTTGGAGGTTTACAATTTTCTCTGCCTGTGCTTCCAGGTGGTTATCACAGTCATCTACTCTCCTACCTATTTCAGCCACTTCTTCTTGCAACGTGTCCATGTGAATCAGCAGTTCTTTTTTATTTTCCTTCATCTCCTTTCTGATTTCACCAAACCATTGGCAAAATTTTGCTCTGGTCAGCACAGTATCTATCAGGGTCACCCCTCCCCTGGAGTTACCGCCATCTGTGGCCTCGTGCGCACCTGAGGCAGGGGCTTCCTCATTGTCAGCAGGGCCTCCATCGGAAAGCGCCAATTTTACATAAGAGAACTGGCGAAAATCGGGACCTTTTTCCTTTTGTGCCACGATGTTCAGTTCGGCTTCCGATTTGCCAGCTTTTCAGCCGCGCATGAGTCCTCGGTCATAAGAACATAAGAACTTGCCATGCTGGGTCAGACCAAGGGTCCATCAAGCCCAGCATCCTGTTTCCAACAGTGGCCAATCCAGGCCACAAGAACCTGGCAATTACCCAAACACTAAGAAGATCCCATGCTACTGATGCAATTAATAGCAGTGGCTATTCCCTAAGAACATAAGAACTTGCCATGCTGGGTCAGACCAAGGGTCCATCAAGCCCAGCATCCTGTTTCCAACAGAGGCCAAACCAGACCACAAGAACCTGGCAATTACCCAAACACTAAGAAGATCCCATGCTACTGATGCAATAAATAGCAATGGCTATTCCCTAAGAACATAAGAACTTGCCATGCTGGGTCAGACCAAGGGTCCATCAAGCCCAGCATCCTGTTTCCAACAGAGGCCAATCCAGGCCACAAGAACCTGGCAATTACCCAAACACTAAGAAGATCCCATGCTACTGATGCAATTAATAGCAGTGGCTATTCCCTAAGAATATAAGAACTTGCCATGCTGGGTCAGACCAAGGGTCCATCAAGCCCAGCATCCTGTTTCCAACAGAGGCACGGAAGCAGCAGAGTAGCTTAGACTGGACAAGTCCAATCCTTGCTAACTCAATGAGCTAGCAAACAAGCATAGGCTAAATACCTGGATGGCATGATGTCACTCAAGGGGGATGCCCCCGAAGTTGGCGCCATAGCTGGAATAAAGAGGTGGGTAGCACGTGCGCACCCCAGGAGGCCCTTGGGAGAAACATGGCAGGAGGCAATGCCATAGCCATTCCGGGGTCGCCGGAGTGAGCGGCTTGCAGACGCGGCGGTGGCCATCTTCCCAAGGCTAGCGGGGAGAGCAGAGAGAAACCTGGCAAGTGCCCAAGTAAACTTGATTAATAGCCGTTAATGGACTTCTCCTCCAAGAACTTGTCCAATCCAGCTACACTGTGTAATAGAAATAAAATCATAAATAAGAGAAAAAGGATTACATCTGATGATTTTTTGGCTGCCTTTACTACTAAACTTCCCATAACTATTCAAGAAAATGTAGACAAAACAGTGGATATGTGGAATAAAGCTATAATTGAGACACTAGATACAGTAGCCCCTTTAAAATCTAATACAATACGCAAACAGAAATCAAATCATCCCTGCTACAATGATAAATTACGCAGTTTGAAAACAGTTTTAAGAAAAAAAGAGCGCTTATGGAGAAAATTACCAACCAAATTCCGAGGAGAGAGGAGACCAGATATACTCTGTAACTCCATAAATCCTAATCTCATAATTTTTAAACCCACCAAATGACAATATCATAGATCTTCAAGCTCTTGTTCAACTCTAATCTGCAGCCTCTCGCCACGCAATGGGCCCGCAGGCTGTAATCAGCCTTCAGAGCATTTTAATTGTAATCATCTATTGTCATTTGTCACTAATATCTAAACCCAAATGCTTTATTTTATTTTCTTAAAGGAATTATTTCTGTTATTCTATTATAGTCACTATTAGAACTCCCGTTCTCACACACCATCACCAAATCTCATAAATTGAAAAGAACACTTAGCCAGTAAATCTTTTAAATCAATCAGCTACACTGCGTTGTTTTCAAATGTTTGGTGATGGTGTGTGAGAACGGGAGTTCTAATAGTGACTATAATAGAATAACAGAAATAATTCCTTTAAGAAAATAAAATAAAGCATTTGGGTTTAGATATTAGTGACAAATGACAATAGATGATTACAATTAAAATGCTCTGAAGGCTGATTACAGCCTGCGGGCCCATTGCGTGGCGAGAGGCTGCAGATTAGAGTTGAACAAGAGCTTGAAGATCTATGATATTGTCATTTGGTGGGTTTAAAAATTATGAGATTAGGATTTATGGAGTTACAGAGTATATCTGGTCTCCTCTCTCCTCGGAATTTGGTTGTGATTAATTGGAGAGGTAGCTGCCTGGTTCATTTTGTTGTGAAAATTAAAAAATTGCATTTCAAAAAATAATTATTACATAACTCTCAGAATATACAGGCAGGAGGTAAATGAAGAAAAAAAGAAATGTTATGCTACCAAAATTAGCCAATAAAAACCCATCTGCCCTATTTAACATTGTTAAATCTTTGACTACCTCCTCTTATCATGAATTACCTGATATCGATAACTCAACGTGTGAACAAATAGAATTATTTTTTTTAAAATCCAAATTAACAAAAATAACACAAGAATCTAAAAACTTACCTTATCCTAATTACAATGATCAAACTCCAGTTTATCATTGGTCTTCGTTTAACAAAATCACAGAGGAAATTGTCCAAAAAATAATTAATAAACAGAAAATATCTAATTCTCCGTTGAACCCTTGTTCTGGTATTCTTTTTAAAAGTTTGGGGGAAAACTGTTCTGATGCTATCTGCTTAATAATAAATCAATCACTAGAAACTGGGATTTGTCCTACACAATTAAAAAAATCCTCTATCACTCCAATTCAAAAGAAAAAATCAATATCTTTTCTGGATTTTTCGAATCTTAGACCAATTGCTAGGTTAAGTTCTCTTTCCAAAACAATAGAATCTTTCGTACTATATGAGTTAAATGAATTCCTCTTAGAACATGATATCTTACATCCAAACCAGCATGGATTTAGGAAAGGTTATTCAACGGAAACTCTCCTCCTTTCATCATTTGATACTTATATCAGGGGCTTTGATTCTAATACAGATTTTTTGTTAATATTTTTGGATATTTCAGCGGCGTTTGATACGCTTGATCATAGAATTTTAATATCCAGACTTCAAGCTATTGGCTTTCAAAATACAGTTTTAGACTGGTTCAAAGGTTACCTCACAAATCGTTGTTACCAAATAAAGTTTAAAGATAGCTCCTCTCAAATTTATGTTCAATCCACCAGTGTCCCACAAGGATCCTCGTTGTCACCAGTACTATTTGACATTTATTTGTTACCGTTATGTCAGATACTATCTGCCCTTGATATTCAATTTAAAATCTATGCAGATGACAATGACATTCAGATCTTTGTCTCATATAAATCATCTTGGGCCGACACTATCTCTGTGAGTAAAATCTATGTCAAGACAATTGAACAATGGCTGACGGACAGCAGACTTAAATTGAATACCAAAAAAACTGAGATCTTATTACTAAGTGCGATCGAAAATCCAGTAAATTGTCCGCCTCCATCCATCACAATAGACAATGAACTGATAGCAATCAAAAGAGTATCTCGTAATTTAGGAATTCAACTGGATACCAATCTATCTTTAACGCCAGGTACTTATGGCCTGGATTGGCCACTGTTGGAAACAGGATGCTGGGCTTGATGGACCCTTGGTCTGACCCAGTATGGCAGCTTCTTATGTTCTTATGTTCTAACGCAGCTCATTTCGAATATAGTAAAAAATTCATTTTTCAAATTACACACCTTAAAAAGACTAAAGCCATTCTTATTTAAATCTGATTTTCAAACAGTACTCCAAGCTCTCATCTTCTCGGGACTGGATTATTGTAATGGCCTTTATCTGGGTCTATCTGACTCTACAATAAAACCTTTACAGATGATTCAGAACGCTACAGCCCAGTTACTAACAGGTTACCCAATGAGAGACCATATTACACCTATATTATATAAATTACATTGGCTTCCAATCATGTACAGAGTAAAATTTAAAATATTATCTCTAATACATTCACTTATAAATGCCCAGGACTCCATCTGGCTGTGCATAGCCCTCAAGCTCTATAAGCCATCTATGAACCTGAGATCTGCCAGAAAAAACCTGCTTCAGGTCCCTACAGTTCGACTTGCAAGATTAAATATTACAAGAGAAAGAGCCTTTTCTATAGCCGGTCCCATCTTTTGGAACTCCCTTCCGAATGTGTTGAGACAAATCTTGAACCATAAAGAGTTTAAAAAATCACTCAAAACGCATCTGTTTAAAGAGGCCTTTGCAGGCATTGAACAACAAAACAAACTATCAATAAAATAAAAAACAACCACCATTGTCTTATAACCTTTCAATGGCATTTCATCCGAACTTTATTTTATTTTAGATGTTTTTCTTTTTTTTTCCTATCTCTTATTATGTTAAAATATTTTAGGGAAGAACTACGGCGACATATGAGAATAGGGATTAATAATCATGAATTGTATTTTTCTCTGTTACTGTTTTATTAATTTTTATTTTTAATGTTATTTTAGTTGCTATTTTTAGTTTTATAGTTTATTAATGTAATTGTTATACTTTATAATTATTTGATGTCTTGTGAACCGTTTTGGTCAATATTCATTGTGAAAGACGGTATATAAATGCTTTTAAATAAAGTAAATAATTCCAGAGCTTTATTGTGCGTTGAGTGAAAAAGAATTTTCTCCGATTAGTCTTAAATGTGCTACTTGCTAACTTCATGGAGTGCCCTCTAGTCCTTCTATTATTCAAAAGTGTAAATAACCGATTCACATCTACTCATTCAAGACCTCTCATGATCTTAAAGACCTCTATCATATCCCCCTCAGCCGTATCTTCTCCAAGCTGAACAGCCCTAACCTCTTCAGCCTTTCCTCATAGGGGAGCTGTTCCATCCCCTTTATCATTTTGGTTGCCCTTCTCTGTACCTTCTCCATCACAACTATATCTTTTTTGAGATGCGGCGACCAGAATTGTACACAGTATTCAAGGTGCGGTCTCACCATGGAGCGATACAGAGGCATTATGACATTTTCCATTTTATTAACCATTCCCTTCCTAATAATTCCTAACATTCTATTTGCTTTTTTGACTGCTGCAGCACACTGAGCCGACGATTTTAAAGTATTATCCACTATGATGCCTAGATCTTTTTCCTGGGTGGAACCTTTTTCCTGGGTGGAACCTAGCATCGTGTAACTATAGCATGGGCTATTTTTCCCTATATGCAACACCTTGCACTTGTCCACATTAAATTTCATCTGCCATTTGGATGCCCAATCTTCCAGTCTTGCAAGGTCCTCCTGTAATGTATCACAGTCTGCTTGTGATTTAACTACTCTGAATAATTTTGTATCATCAGCAAATTTGATAACCTCACTCGTCGTATTCCTTTCCAGATCATTTATAAATATATTGAAAAGCACCGGTCCAAGTACAGATCCCTGAGGCACTCCACTGAGAAAATTGTCCATTTAATCCTACTCTCTGTTTCCTGTCTTTTAACCAGTTTGTAATCCACGAAAGGACATCGCCTCCTATCCCATGACTTTTTAGCTTCCTTAGAAGCCTCTCATGAGGGATTTTGTCAAATGCCTTCTGAAAATCCAAATACACTACATCTACCGGTTCACCTTTATCCACATGTTTATTAACCTCTTCAAAAAAATGAAGCAGATTTGTTAGGCAAGACTTCCCTTGGGTAAATCCGTGTTGACTGTGTCCCATTAAATCATGTCTTTCTATATGATCTACGATTTTGATCTTGAGAATAGTTTCCACTATTTTTCCCGGCATTGCCCCTGGAGCCTTTTTTAAATATTGGGGTTACATTGGCCTCCCTCTGAAGGGGCTACGATAAGAAATGTAGAATGTATAAAAGCCAGCTCCTGAAAGGGAGGGGCACGCAGTTTCTGAGCCATTGTTCTCAGCTGTGTCTTTCTTTACGGAACAGTTTCTGGGGCCTATTTTCTGACGGTAACACCTCCAGTCTTCAGGTACAATGGATGATTTTAATGACAGGTTACAAATTTTAACTAATAGGTCAGAAATTTCCTTTTTTAGTTCCTTCAGTTCCCTAGGATGCATACCATCCAGTCCAGGTGATTTGCTACTCTTTAGTTTGTCAATCTGGCCTACTACATCTTCCATGTTCACAGTGTTTTTGTTCAGTTCGTCTGACTCATCACCGTTGAAAACCATCTCCGGAACTGGTATCTCCCCAACATCCTCATTAGTAAACATGGAAGCAAAGAATTCATTTAGTCTTTCTGCAATGGCCTTATCTTCCCTAAGAGCCCCTTTAACCCCTCGGTCATCTAATGGTCCAACCGACTCTCTCACAGATTTCTTGCTTTGGATATATTTAAAAAGTTTTTATTATGAGTTTTTGCCTCTATGGCCAACTTCATTTCAAATTCTCTCTTTGCCTGTCTTATCAATGTTTTACACTTAACTTGACAATGCTTATGTTTTATCCTATTTTCTTCAGATGGATCCTTCTTCCAGTTTTTGAAGGATGTTTTTTTGGCTAAAATAGCCTCTTTCACCTCACCTTTTAACCATGACGGTAATCGTTTTTCCTTCTTTCCACCTTTCTTAATGTGTGGAATACATATGGACTGCGCCTCTAGGATTGTATTTTTAAACCATGTCCATGCCTGTTGAACACTTTTAACCTTTGCAGCTGCACCTTTCAGTTTTTTTCTATTTTCCTCATTTTATCACAGTTTTATTTGCAATTTATGGTCCAGGATCGGCGGGAGCTCAGGTTCAGGCGGCCATTTTGTCCTGCTAGATTTACGCGCGCAGGGCACTCGCGTGCCGGCGGCCTATTTTGCATAGGCCGCCGGCACGCGCAAAGCCCCGGGACGGGCGTAAGTCCCGGGGCTTCGTAAAAGGGGCAGGAGGGGGCGTGTCTGGGGTCAGGGGGTGGTCCGGCGCGGGTCTGGGGGCATGGCAACGGTGCGGGGGCGGGCTGGGAGGACGGGCCTGAGTCCGAGGCGGTGCGCGCAAGTTACGCCTGCTTCAAGCAGGCGTAACTTGCACATAAAGGTAGGGGGGGGATTTATGTAGGGCTGAGGGGTGGGATAGATAGGGGAAGGGAGGGGAAGGTGGGGGATGCAGAGGGAACGGAGGCAGGCTGTGTGGCTCGGCGCGTGCAGGCTACCAATTTTGCGCAGCCATGCGTGCGCCGACCCCGGATTTTATAAGATACGCGCAGCTATGCGCCGGTTGCGCGAACAAAAGTACGCCCGCGCATACTTATTTAAGATTTACCTCGATCGGCGGTGTGAATGAGGTAGGAGTCAGGGCCGAAAATGGCCGGGGTGACACAACTGGGGGGGAGGGGGGGCTGCGGCACAAGGCAGAAGTGGTCTCGGGCGCCTACTCCCCTTGCAGCGGCCCTGGTGACTATCAGTAAACTGCTGAGACATCCTCAGAGGGACAGCCAGGTTAGTCTGGGGTAACCAAAATGACAGGGATCGAGTGGCACCTTACAGGTAACCAATTTATTGAAGATTCAGGTTTAATCTTGAGATGGAGCGGCCTCCCAGGGGAGGTGGTGTGTCTGAACTTTAAAAAGCATGGGATAAATACAGGGGATCTCTGAGGGAGAGATGGGACACACGGGCAGTCTAGAGGGCCACATGATCTCTTTCTGCCATCACATTTCTGTCAATGCCTCTGATCCAGCTCCTTTTTTGACTGCTCTGTATTTATCATATTCTTTCTTGAATTCAGGTAGTTTTTTTTGTACGTCTACCACCTCCACTGGGAGGCTGATCCATGCATCCACCACCCTCTCTGTAAAGAAATGTTTCCTAGGATTACTCCTCAGTCAAGCTCCTGATAACCTCATCTCACGACCCCTTGTTCTAGAGCTTCCTTTCCACTGAAAAAGTCTCCCCTCCTGTGCATGGAAACCTTTCAGATATGTGCGTGTCTCCATCCTGTCTCCCCTATCTCGCCGTTCCTTTAAGGTGTACATGTGTAGATCTTCAAGTCTATCCCCACTGACCAATTTAATTGTCACCTTCTGGACTGACTTCAACTGGCGTCTTTCTGAAAGTGAGGTCTCAGCAATCTCTACACCAGGGGTGGCCAATTCCGGTCCTCCAGAGCTACAAACAGGCCAGGTTTTTAGGATATCCACAATAAATATGCATGAGATAGATTTGCATATAATGCGTCTCATGCATATTCATTATGGATATCCTGATAATCTGACCTGTTTGTGGCTCTGGGGGAGCAAAGCAGGCCAGCCCTGCTCTAAATCATTCCTCCAGCTTTGCCAGATCCTTCCTCATGTTTTCCACTCCTTCCTGTCTTCTCTGCTTTAGATTTTGGAATCATCGGCAACAACCAAACCTTTCCAGACAATCCTTCCGCTCTGTCTTTCATGAAAATGTTGGGAAGATGCAGTGCAAGGACCGATCAGCCAGGCAGCTCCTCAGAGAAAGCTCCATTTACCACCCAGTCCCTCACAATTTATTTATAAGTCTCCTATGTGGACGCGGGTGAAACCCAGCGCCCTCCCTTCATCCCTGTTCTCTGGTCACCCAGGCAAGAGCTTGATCAGATTCCCCTCTGGTAAAGCCCTGCTGCAGCCTGGGCTTCCACATGTTGCCCTCTCCTCTGTTTTAGCGCTGATGCCACACGGAGCAGACTAAGCGGCTGCTTCCTTCCAGGTTATGAGCAGGAACCACATCCTCTCCTCTCCAGTCCTCCATTGAAAAGGTCCCCAGCGGAGCTGCCAGGACTCCTCCTGGGATGTGTCCCATCTCCTTATCTGCTTTACGTTTACTCAGCTCCTGACAGACGCACGGCTCTGAAATCGATGGAGGTTTCCCTCACTTCCCATCTTCCTTGTGTCTGCTTTATGTGCTCCTGCTCCAGGCCCCTCCACAGGGAAGACCCAACAGAAAGATTTGTTAGGCAGTTTGGCTTTTCCTCATCAGGGGTCACATCTTCCTCCCCTTCACCTCTGAGTCTCACATTGCCACTTCCCCATGTCCTCCTGGCACTAACAGAGATAAAGTCATGGTTTCTCCCTGTGTTTTACTGTTATTGCGAGTTTTCATTCCATTTCAATTGTTCAGTTTTTTTATTTCTTGAGCTGAGTTTTTCATTTATTTAAAAACGTTTTAGCCGGCCTATTCCTGATTTTCCATGCTAAGGGGCTGAGGTGAGATTGGGGTGGATTTGCAGGCTTGGTGCTAATTTCCCAGCAGTGCACGCCCGGCTTATCCCAGTCCTCGCGGGCTCCTCCCCCTTCCCTTCCCAGTCCTCGCGGGCTCCTCCCCCTTCCCTCCCCTCCGGCAGCGGCAGGGTTAAGGCGGGATTCAGGTAAACGCAGCCGCACATCCTCAGCGCCACTTTCGCGACCCGGGAAAAGGCTGCGGCTGCCGCCTGCGAGCAGAGACCCGCGCCCGCACTCCCGCAGGTCAGTGCAGGACTTTCGCTTTTCTTTTATTTCGGGCTGAAGAGCGCGCGGCTGTCTGAGAGGGGGACTAGCACGAGCCTTGTGAGAGTGAAACTGCTGCCTGCACGTGTGCGTGAGAAGCAAAACTATCCCTGCAGGAGAAAGTGTGTGCTTGTGTGTGTGTCTGTGCATAAGAAAGTGAGTGTGTGTGTCTGTGCGTGAGAAAGTGTGTGTGTGCCTGTGCATAAGAAAGTGTGTGTGTGTGCCTGTGCATGAGAAAGTATGTACTTGTGTGTGTGCCTGTGCGTGAGAAAGTGTGTGTGTGTGCCTGTGCATGAGAAAGTATGTACTTGTGTGTGTGTCTGTGAGTGAGAAAGTGTGTGTGTGTGCCTGTGTGTGAGAAAGTGTGCGTGTGTGTATGTTTGTGCGTGAGAAAGTTTGTGTGTACCTGTGCATGAGAAAGTTTGTGTGTGCCTGTGCGTGAGTAAGTGTGTGTGTGTGCTTGTGTGTGCCTGTGCGTGAGAAAGTGTGTGTGTGTGTGCCTGTGTGTGCTTGTGTGTGAGAAAGTGTGTGTGTGTGTGTGTGCCTGTATGTGAGAAAGTGTGTGCTTGTGTGTGTGCAAGAGAAAATGTGTGTGCGCGCGCACATGTGCAAGAGAAAGTGTTTGTGTGTGCGCGCGCATGTGCATGAGAACGCGTGTGAGTGCAAGAGAAAGTGTGTGTGTGTAAGAGAAAGTGTTAGTGTGTGCGCATGTGCATGAGAACGCGTGTGTATGTGTGTGCAAGAGAAAGTGTGTTTGTGTGTGTGCATGAGAAAGTGTTAGTGTGTGTGCGCATGTGCATGAGAACGCGTGTGTGTGTGTGTGTGTGTGCAAGAGAAAGTGTGTTTGTGTGTGTGCATGAGAAAGTGTTAGTGTGTGTGCGCATGTGCATGAGAACGCGTGTGTGTGTGTGTGTGTGTGCATGTGCATGAGAAAGTGTGTTTTTGTGTGTGTGTATATGTCTATGTGGTTTTGTTCTGTTTGTGTTTTAATGTTGAATTAAGCCTGAGCAGCTTATGAGACTTGTAATAAACATGAGAAAGTGTGTGTGAGAAAGCAGAGAAGATGTGCCCTGTACTTCCAGGCACCCTGGACCCTGGCTCTGCCTCTGTCTTGTACCTGGGGCGCTCCTGTAATTATCCCAGAAATGTGAGATTTTTTAGAGGGGACCATTCATTCTTTGTCTGTTATTCTCAGCTACGCTTGCTGTCTGTGTGTTCAGCAGAGGAGGCTGTGAAGCGGGAGGCTTGTGTGAGTACTTCCCATTACTTTTGGCCACCCTGCCCCCCTTCTGCCATTTCCTTTATGCCCTGTGTGCTTCTCCTCCCCCCACCCCCCACCTGTTTCCCTGCTGTGCTTCTCCCCCCTTCTATTTATTCTTTTCCCCTCCCCCACTTGGTGCTTTTACTCCTATTCTTTCCCTTCCCCCTGCTGTTCCTCTCTTGTTCCTTGCCCACGCCCCTCACCCATTCTCTTCCTCACCCCTCCCACCTGCCCTGGTAGCCGGCAAACAAGGGGAGGAAACAGTGAGATGGGAGGGAAAAGCACAGGAGAAGAGGAAAGCAGCAGCTCTTAGGTCTTACAGAATGGATGGAGGAAACGAGATGGGCTTTAGGGTGCACGAAGGAAGAAAGATGGGAAAGCTGAGAAGGAGGGAAGTAGGGAGGAGAGCAGTCACCTTGTAGCAAATGAGAAATGAATACTCACAAAAGGGGAGAGCTGGAGAGTCTGGGCTGGGCTGGGCTGGGGGAGAGCTGGAGGGACAGGTTGGACTGGGTGAGAGCCGAAAAGACTGGCTGGGCTGGAGAGAGATGGAGGGTATGGCTCTGCTGGGGAAGAGCTGCATGGAGTGGCTGTTTTGGGGGAGTGCTGGAGGGAGTGGCTGTTTTGGGGGAGTGCTGGAGGGAGTGGCTGTTTTGGGGGCGTGCTGGAGGGAGTGGCTGGGCTGGGGAAGTGCTGGTTGGAGTGGCTGTATTGGGGGAGTGCTGGAGGGAGTGGCTGGGCTGGGAGACAGCTGGAGGGAGTGGCTGTATTGAGGGAGTGGCTGGGCTGGGGGAGTGCTGGAGGGGATGGCTGTATTGGGGGAGTGCTGGAGGGAGTGGCTGGCTGAGGGAGTGCTGGAGGGAGTGGCTGTATTGGGGGAGTGCTGGAGGGAGTGGCTGTATTGGGGGAGTGCTGGAGGGGATGGCTGTATTGGGGGAGTGCTGGAGGGAGTGGCTGGGCTGGGGGAGTGCTGGAGGGAGTGTTTGGGCTGGGAGACAGCTGGAGGGAGTGGCTGTATTGAGGGAGTGGCTGGGCTGGGGGAGTGCTGGAGGGGATGGCTGTATTGGGGGAGTGCTGGAGGGAGTGGCTGTATTGGGGGGAGTGCTGGAGGGAGTGGCTGTATTGGGGGAGTGCTGGAGGGAGTGGCTGGGCTGGGGGAGTGCTGGAGGGGATGGCTGTATTGGGGGAGTGCTGGAGGGAGTGGCTGGGCTGGGGGAGTGCTGGAGGGGATGGCTGTATTGGGGGAGTGCTGGAGGGAGTGGCTGGGCTGGGGGAGTGCTGGAGGGAGTGGCTGTATTGGGGGAGTGCTGGTGAGAGTGGCTGGGCTGGGGGAGTGTTGGAGGGAGTGGCTGGGCTGGGGGAGTGCTAGAGGGAGTGGCTGTATTGGGGGAGTGCTGGAGGGAGTGGCTGTATTGAGGGAGTGCTGGAGGGAGTGGCTGGGCTGGGGGAGTGCTGGAGGGAGTGGCTGTATTGGGGGAGTGCTGGAGGGAGTGGCTGGGCTGGGGGAGTGCTGGAGGGAGTGGCTGGGCTGGAGGAGTGCTGGAGGGAGTGGCTGTATTGGGGGAGTGCTGGAGGGAGTGGCTGTATTGGGGGAGTGCTGGAGGGAGTGGCTGGGCTGGGGGAGTGCTGGAGGGAGTGGCTGTATTGAGGGAGTGCTGGTGAGAGTGGCTGGGCTGGGGGAGTGTTGGAGGGAGTGGCTGGGCTGGGGGAGTGCTAGAGGGAGTGGCTGTATTGAGGGAGTGCTGGAAGGAGTGGCTGGGCTGGAGGAGTGCTGGAGGGAGTGGCTGTATTGGGGGAGTGCTGGAGGGAGTGGCTGTATTGAGGGAGTGCTGGAAGGAGTGGCTGGGCTGGGGGAGTGCTGGAGGGAGTGGCTGTATTGGGGGAGTGCTGGAGGGAGTGGCTGGGCTGGGGGAGTGCTGGAGGGAGTGGCTGTATTGGGGGAGTGCTGGAGGGAGTGGCTGTATTGGGGGAGTGCTGGAGGGAGTGTTTGGGCTGTGGGAGTGCTGTCGGGAGTGTTTGGGCTGGGGGAGTGCTGGAGGGAGTGCCTGTATTGGGGGAGTGGTGGAGAGCATGGCTGTATTGGAGGAGTGCTTGAGGGAGTGGCCGTATTAGGGGAGTGGTGGAGGGAGTGGCTGGGCTGGGGGTGTGCTGGAGGGAGTGGCTGTATTGAGGGAGTGCTGGTGGGAGTTCCTGGGCTGGGGGAGTGCTGGAGGAAGCGGCTGGGCTGGGGGAGTGCCAGAGGAAGTGCCTTTATTGGGGGAGTGTTGGAGGGAGTGGCTGGGCTGGGGGGAGTGCTGGAGGGAGTGGCTAGGCTGGGGGAAAGGTGGAGGGAGTGGCTGAGTTGGGGGGAGTGCTGGAGGGATTGTCGTATTGGGTGAATGCCGGAGGGAGTGGCTGGGCTGGGGGAGTGCTGGAGGGACAGGTTGGACTGGGTGAGAGCCGAAAAGACTGGCTGGGCTGGAGAGAGATGGAGGGTATGGCTCTGCTGGGGAAGAGCTGCATGGAGTGGCTGTTTTGGGGGAGTGCTGGAGGGAGTGGCTGTTTTGGGGGAGTGCTGGAGGGAGTGGCTGTTTTGGGGGCGTGCTGGAGGGAGTGGCTGGGCTGGGGAAGTGCTGGAGGGGATGGCTGTATTGGGGGAGTGCTGGAGGGAGTGGCTGGGCTGGGAGACAGCTGGAGGGAGTGGCTGTATTGAGGGAGTGGCTGGGCTGGGGGAGTGCTGGAGGGGATGGCTGTATTGGGGGAGTGCTGGAGGGAGTGGCTGGCTGAGGGAGTGCTGGAGGGAGTGGCTGTATTGGGGGAGTGCTGGAGGGGATGGCTGTATTGGGGGAGTGCTGGAGGGAGTGGCTGGGCTGGGGGAGTGCTGGAGGGGATGGCTGTATTGGGGGAGTGCTGGTGGGAGTGGCTGGGCTGGGGGAGTGCTGGAGGGAGTGTTTGGGCTGGGGGTGTGCTGGAGGGAGTGCCTGGGCTGGGGGAGTGCTGGAGGGAGTGGCTGTATTGAGGGAGTGCTGGAGGGAGTGGCTGGGCTGGGGGAGTGCTGGAGGGAGTGGCTGTATTGAGGGAGTGCTGGAGGGAGTGGCTGTATTGGGGGAGTGCTGGTGAGAGTGGCTGGGCTGGGGGAGTGTTGGAGGGAGTGGCTGGGCTGGGGGAGTGCTAGAGGGAGTGGCTGTATTGGGGGAGTGCTGGAGGGAGTGGCTGTATTGAGGGAGTGCTGGAAGGAGTGGCTGGGCTGGAGGAGTGCTGGAGGGAGTGGCTGTATTGGGGGAGTGCTGGAGGGAGTGGCTGTATTGAGGGAGTGCTGGAAGGAGTGGCTGGGCTGGGGGAGTGCTGGAGGGAGTGGCTGGGCTGGGGGAGTGCTGGAGGGAGTGGCTGGGCTGGGGGAGTGTTGGAGGGAGTGGCTGGGCTGGGGGAGTGCTAGAGGGAGTGGCTGTATTGGGGGAGTGCTGGAGGGAGTGGCTGTATTGGGGGAGTGCTGGTGAGAGTGGCTGGGCTGGGGGAGTGTTGGAGGGAGTGGCTGGGCTGGGGGAGTGCTAGAGGGAGTGGCTGTATTGGGGGAGTGCTGGAGGGAGTGGCTGTATTGAGGGAGTGCTGGAAGGAGTGGCTGGGCTGGAGGAGTGCTGGAGGGAGTGGCTGTATTGGGGGAGTGCTGGAGGGAGTGGCTGTATTGAGGGAGTGCTGGAAGGAGTGGCTGGGCTGGGGGAGTGCTGGAGGGAGTGGCTGTATTGAGGGAGTGCTGGAAGGAGTGGCTGGGCTGGGGGAGTGCTGGAGGGAGTGGCTGTATTGGGGGAGTGCTGGAGGGAGTGGCTGGGCTGGGGGAGTGCTGGAGGGAGTGGCTGTATTGGGGGAGTGCTGGAGGGAGTGGCTGTATTGGGGGAGTGCTGTAGGGAGTGTTTGGGCTGTGGGAGTGCTGTCGGGAGTGTTTGGGCTGGGGGAGTGCTGGAGGGAGTGCCTGTATTGGGGGAGTGGTGGAGAGCATGGCTGTATTGGAGGAGTGCTTGAGGGAGTGGCCGTATTGGGGGAGTGGTGGAGGGAGTGGCTGGGCTGGGGGTGTGCTGGAGGGAGTGGCTGTATTGAGGGAGTGCTGGTGGGAGTTCCTGGGCTGGGGGAGTGCTGGAGGGAGTGGCTGGGCTGGGGGAGTGCTGGTGGGAGTGGCTGGGCTGGGGGAGTGCTGGAGGGAGTGGAAGTATTAAGTCAGTGCTGGAGGGAGTGGCTGGGCTGGGGGAGTGCTGGAGGGAGTGGAAGTATTGAGTCAGTGCTGGAGGGAGTTCCTGGGCTGGGGGAGTACTGGAGGAAGCGGCTGGGCTGGGGGAGTGCTGGTGGGAGTGGCTGGGCTGGGGGAGTGCTGGAGGGAGTGGCTGTATTGAGGGAGTGCTGGAGGGAGTGACTGTATTGAGGGAGTTCTGGTGAGAGTGGCTGGGCTGGGGGAGTGCTGGTGGGAGTGGCTGGGCTGGGGGAGTGCTGGAGGGAGTGGCTGTATTGAGGGAGTGCTGGAGGGAGTGACTGTATTGGGGGAGTTCTGGTGAGAGTGGCTGGGCTGGGGGAGTGCTGGAGGGAAAGGTTGTAATGAGGGAGTGCTGGAGGGAGTGGCTGGGCTGGGGGAGTGCCAGAGGAAGTGCCTTTATTGGGGGAGTGTTGGAGGGAGTGGCTGGGCTGGGGGGAGTGCTGGAGGGAGTGGCTAGGCTGGGGGAAAGGTGGAGGGAGTGGCTGAGTTGGGGGGAGTGCTGGAGGGATTGTCGTATTGGGTGAATGCCGGAGGGAGTGGCTGGGCTGGGGGAGTGCTGGAGGGAGTGGCTGGGCTGGGGGAGTGCTGGAGGGAGTGTCTTTATTGAGGGAGTGCTGGAGGGAGTGGCTGGGCTGGCGGAGTGCTGAAGGGAGTGTCTTTATTGAGGGAGTGCCTGTATTGGGGGAGTGCTGGAGGGAGTGTCTTTATTGAGGGAGTGCTGGAGAGAGTGCCTGTATTGGGGGAGTGCTGAAGGGAGTGGCTGTATTGAGGGAGTGCTGGAGGGAGTGGCTGGGCTGGCGGAGTGCTGAAGGGAGTGTCTTTATTGAGGGAGTGCCTGTATTGGGGGAGTGCTGGAGGAATGGCTGTGTTGAGGGAGTGCTGGAGGGAATGGCTGGGCTGGGGTAGTGCTGGAGGGAGTTGCTGGGCTGGGGGAGTGCTGGAGGGAGTGCCTGTAGTGTGGGAGAGCTGGAGTGCTGGAGGGAGTGCCTGTATTGGGGGAGTTCTGGAGGGAGTGGCTGTATTGGGGGAGTGCTGGAGGGAGTGGCTGGGCTGGGTTAGTGCTGGAGGGAGTGGCTGTATTGGGGGAGTGCTGAAGGGAGTGGCTGTATTGGGGGAGAGCTGGAGGGCATGGCTGGGCTGGGTTAGTGCTGGAGGGAGTGGCTGTATTGGGGGAGTACTAGAGGGAGTGGCTTTATTGGGGGAGTGCTGGAGGGAATGGCTGGGCTGGGGGAATGCTGGAGGGAGTAGCTGTATTGGGGGAGTGCTGGAGGGCATGCCTGTATTGGGGGAGTGCTGGAGGGAATGGCTGGGCTGAGGGAGTGCTGGAGGGAGTGGCTGGGGTTGAGGAGTGTCTGTATTGGGGGAGTGTTGGAGGGAGTGGCTGGGCTGGTGGAGGGCTGGAGGGAGTGGCTGTATTGGGGGAGGGCTGGAGGGAGTGGCTGTATTGGGGGAGTGCTTGAGGCAGTGGCTGGGCTGGGGGAGTGCCTGTATTGGGGGAGGGCTGGAGGGAGTGGCTGTATTGAGGGAGTGCTGGAGGGAGTTGCTGGGCTGGGGGAGTGCTGGAGGGAGTGGCTGTATTGGGGGAATGCTGGAGGGAGTGGCTGGGCTGGGGGAGTGCTGGAGGGTATGCCTGTATTGGTGGAGTGCTGGAGGGAGTGGCTGGGCTGGGAGAGTGCTAGAGGGAGTGCCTGTATTGGGGGAGTGCTGGAGGGAGTGGCTGTATTGGGGGAGAGCTGGGGGAGTGCCTGTATTGAGGGAGTGCTGGAGGGAGTGTCTTGGCTGGGGTAGTGCTGGAGGGAGTGGCTGTATTGGGGGAGTGCTGGAGGGAATGGCTGGGCTGGGGGAGTGCTGGAGGGAGTGGCTGTATTGGGGGAGTGCTGGAGGGAATGGCTGGGCTGTGGGGGTGCTGGAGGGAGTGGCTGTATTGGGGGAGTGCTGGAGGGAATGGCTGGGCTGGGGGAGTGCTGGAGGGAGTGGCTGTATTGGGGGAGTGCTGGAGGGAATGGCTGGGCTGGGGGAGTGCTGGAGGGAGTGGCTGTATTGGGGGGCATGGTGGAGGGAGTGTCTTGGCTGGGGTAGTGCTGGAGGGAGTGGCTGTATTGGGGGAGTGCTGGAGGGAATGGCTGGGCTGGGGGAGTGCTGGAGGGAGTGGCTGTATTGGGGGCATGGTGGAGGGGAGTGGCTGGGCTGGGGGAGTGCTGGAGGGAATGGCTGTATTGGGGGAGTGGCTGGGCTGGGGGAGTGCTGGAGGGAGTGGCTGTATTGGGGGAGTGCTGGAGGGAATGGCTGGGCTGGGGGAGTGCTGGAGGGCGTGGCTGTATTGGGGGCATGGTGGAGGGAGTGGCTGGGCTGGGGGAGTGCTGGAGGGAATGGCTGTATTGGGGGAGTGCTGGGGGAGTGGCTGGGCCGGGGGAGTGCTGGAGGGAGTGCCTGTATTGGAGGAGTGGTGGAGGAAGTGGCTGTATTGGGGGAGTGCTGGACGGAGTGGCTGAATTGAAGGAGTGCTGGAGGGAGTGGCTGGGCTGTGGGAGTCCTGAAGGGAGTGGCTGAATTGAGGGAGTGCTGGAGGGAGTGGCTGGGCTTTGCTGGGGGAGTGTTGGAGGGAGTGGCTTGGCTGGGGAATGCTGGAGGGTGTGGCTGTATTTATTTATTTATTTTTATTTATTTAAGTCTTTTCTATACCGTCGTTTAGTAGTTTCCGTCACAACGGTTTACAATAGGCACAAACAAATAATGATGCTGAAACGTTACTTTACACAAGTGCCATATCGGTCCGGTACATAGTTTTAAAAATAAGATAAATGTAGTGTTATACCACTTTAGACTTTTCTCTTTTCTCTGATGTATTTGAAAAATATTTTGTCACCTTGCTTTACCTCTGTGGCAATCCTTTCTTCCACCTGATTTTTTGCTTTCTTGATTATCTTTTTCGTCTCCCTCGGTTTCACCAGATATTCTTCCTTGTGTTCCTCTTTTTGGGATCCTTTATATTTCTTGAACGCTGTTCTTTTTGCTTTTTTTTTCAGCCACCTCCTTTGAGAACCAGATCGGTTTCTTTTTTCTCTTGCTTGTGTTTACTTTTCTAACAATATAGATTTGTTGCCTCTGTAATTGCTCCTCTTAGTTTGCCCCTCTGTTGCTCCACCTCTCTCATTTTCTCCCAGTCTTCTACTTCTACCTCTAGGTACTTCCCCATTTCAACAAAGTCCATATATTTTAAATTCAAAACTCGGGTCTTCGTGTGACTTCTCCGTATCCTATTTGCGATATCAAACCATACCGTTTGATGATCACTGGTGCTCAGGTGGGCACCCACCTGGAGATTAGAGACGTTATCCCCGTTAGCAGTAAGTCAAGTATAACTCCCTCCTTTATTGGTTCCATTACCATTTGTTTGAACAGAGCCCCTTGCAGGGTATCCTCTATCTCTTTACTTCTGTTAGATTCCGCAGAAGGGATTCTCCAGTCAATCAACACTTTTCCCTTCTTTCCCATTTTTTGGATGTCTTTGACCAGATCTCTGTCTAGTTCTTCCGTTTGAAATGGAAGCCTGTAAACCACGCCAGTAAAAATGGATGCACTATCATCTTTTTTTAGGTTGGCCCATAATGCTTCTTCTCTACCCTACTTTGCAGTTCAGTTGCTTGGATATGTTTTTGATATAAAAAGCTACTCCTCCCCCTTTTCTGTCCTCTCTGTTCTTCCTTAAGTTATAGCCTAGTATGGCTGTATCCCAATCATGAGAATCCGTGAACCATGTCTTCATAACAGCAATAATGACCAAGTCCTCCTCCATCACTAGGGCTTACAGATTATTTATGTATGTATTTATTTAGGCGTGTGGTTTTTTTTTTTTATACTGTCGTTCCAAAATCATATCGCAATGGTTTACAATATCATACTGTTGCTAGGTCAACATTCTCATTCAGTTTCAATGCTCATGTTCTAGGTCTATATAATAGCATGTACATGTTCTAGCAAATATATTTCTATGTCGATTTTATACAAAGTCTAGTTGATCTCAACAGTAAATGTGTATTCTGGGTCGATACATCAACTTTAATTGGGGTGCTTTGAAGAAGAATTATAACCTACGATTTCCATTACATTTTCCTTCATGTTGTATTCAGAATACATCACTCAGTACTTATTACTCAGTCTGTTAGCATAGTCTTATGTTCCGATAGCATATTGAGTTCTGATAGCATAGTGGAGTTTTACATTAGTTCGTATACATTTATAAAGAACCATGTTTTTAGTTCTCGTTTGAAATACTTTCTTTCTGTTATCTGGAGTAGCGACTTTGAAAGAGAGTTCCAAGGTCTGGAGCCTGCTATGGAAAACATTTTGTCTCTATTTGTGTTAGATGTGTGTTCTGTATTGTGGGCACCTTTAGAAGTCCTTTGTTTTGTGATTTTAGGGCTTTCTGTAGGGTGTAAGGTTGAAGAGTCACTCCTGTTGGGCATGGGTTTATGTTGTTGATGATATTAAAGATTAGAGATAATACTTTATAGCAGGGGTCGGGAACCTTTTTGGCTGAGAGAGCCATGAACATCACATATTTTAAAATGTAATTCCGTGAGAGCCATACAAGACCTACCAAATTAATTTACTACAAGCCCCTACTCTCCTGACGCCCCCACAAGACCTGCCAAATTAATTTACTACAACCCCCACCCTCCTGACCCCCCCCCCAAGACCTGCCAAAAGTCCCTGGTGGTCCAGCGGGGGTCCAGGGCTCACAGACAAATCTTTAATAAAAAAGTAAAAATCTAACAAAACCCTCCACCCTCCTGATGCCCCCCCAAGACCTCCAAAATTAATTTACTACAACCCCCCACCCTCCTAACCCCCCCAAGACCTGCCAAAAGTCCCTGGTGGTCCAGCGGGGATCCAGGAGCGGTCCAGGAGCGATCTCCTGGACTTGGGCTGTCGGCTACCAGTAGCCAAAATAGCGCCGACGGCCCTTTGCCCTCACTATGTCACTGGGGTCGACCAATGGCAGCGGTAGCCCCTGTGATATAGTGAGGGCAAAGGGCCGTCGACGCCATTTTGACTACTGGCAGCCGACAGCCCAAGTCCAGGAAATTGCTCCCAGACCGCTCCTGGACCCCCGCTGGACCTCCAGGGACTTTTGGCAGGTCTTGGGGGAGGGGCCGGAGGGTGGGGGGTTGTAGTAAATTAATTTTGGAGGTCTTGGGGGGCGTCAGGAGGGTGGGGGGTTTTGTTAAGATTTTTACTTTTTTATTAAAGATTTGTCTGCGAGCCAGATGCAGCCATCAAAAGAGCCACATCTGGCTCACGAGCCATAGGTTCCTGACCCCTGCTTTATAGTGAATTTTGGATTGTACAGGAAGGTAGTGCAGTGCTATCAGCAAGGAGGTGATGTGGTTAAATTTCCATGTCCCTAGTAAAAGTCTGGCTGAGGCATTTTGTAGCAATTGTAATGGTTTTAGTACTCCTGCGGGTAAGCTTAGTAATATGGAGTTGCAGTAATATATGTTTGAAAATATTAGTGTTTGTAAAATCGTACGGAAGTCTTGCATTGTTAGCAATGGTGTAGTATTCTCAGTTTGGTGTATCCTGATTTGATTACTTTACTTGTATGTTTTTTCATTGAAAGGTTCTCATCGATCTGAATTCCTAGATCTTGTACTTGATCAGAGGGTGTAATGCTAAAGTTTCCTAGGTCTAAGTTTGGCGGTTTGATTAACGTGGTGTTTCCCCTTAACCACATAATTTCAGATTTTTTTGTATTTAGCGTTAGCTTCAGTTGAGAGTTTTTGTTGTATTGTCTTCAGGTAGGTGGACAAGGATGAAGCAGTTTTTTCAAATGACTTGTTGAATGGTATAAAGAATTGTATGTCGTCTGCATAAAGGAAGAAGTTGATTCCTAGATCCACTAGTAATGTGCGTAGAGATAGCGAGTGCAGATACTTGGGGAATGCCTGTGTCGATTGGGAAGGTGTCGGATAAGTGATTGTCTAATTTTATTTGGAATGATCCATCTGTCAGGAAGGAAGTGAACCAGTCATTGACCTTTCTGCCTGTTCCAGTTTTTCTTAACTGATGGCGTAGTAGGGTGTGGTACATGGTGTCAAAGGCTGCTGTAAGATTAATTAGTACCAGGATGTAGGATTCATCATTGTCAAACTCCTGTAGTACTTGGTCAGTTAGTGGTCTTTTCTGAAGCCGAATTGGTTTGGGTATAGATTATTGTTGTCTTCTAAGTAGCTTTCTAATTGTGACTAATAGGACTTTAGCAATGAAAGGCAGGTTGGAGATTGGTCGATAATTGTCCCAATCATCAATTCTGCCAGTTTTATTTTTTTCGATTGCTTTAATCAAGACTTGTTTTGCTCTATCTGGGACCAGTTGAAAAATGTACAAACATGGTGAAACAAACCCTCTGATCCGAGAGGGCATTCATCATTACAATAACACATCTTAATTTTCCAAGTGCACAACTTATCCAAAAAGATACACAATATTTCTTTTCTTTTATCCCCCTCCCTCTCCCCTCCCATCTTCTCGGTTTCTGAAAACACATAACTCATAAAGAAGGAAAGAGAAGAATTATACATTCTTATACAGCAACTGTGGGCTCACGTTACAGATAACTATGTTGTTCCTCAAAGTTGGCATCCCCATAAAATATTCAGACAGATGAGCAATGATCCCTATCCATCGGAAAAGGAATTTACACAATACTATAGCCCTCAGGAAAGATAATTAACATAGGCAGACCAAATTGCATTGAATGAAGACACACAATCATTTTTAGCAGCAGTTAAGGAAGACAAGTGGTATAGTCGATGCATGCTGTCTAGTACCTGAGAGTGTCTGTTCGTGTTTCCAGTGGGCAGCCACAACCAGCCTAGCCGCAATGAAAACCTGCACACTAAGCTTTCGCTGGTATTTAGTTAACCCTGGTAGGGGATAGTTAATCAACACTGAGGCAGCGGTGGTTTGGCAGGGGGTGTCAAAGAGTTTCCCCAGCCAGTCAAACACCAGTTTCCAAAAGATAGTTATCTTGTCGCATTGCCACCAAATATGTAAGAAAGATTCTGACTCTCCACATTGTCGCCAACATGATTGTGAGAGATGTGGATAGATTTTGTGGAGTCTCTCAGGTGTTAGGTGAAGGCTCATCCAAACTTTGGGCCCTAGAGTGTGACCCAAGTCTCTTTCCCATCCAAGTATATGTGATGGAGGGGCCAAGCTGGGGGTTGAGAAAAGGAGACTGTAGATCTTAGAAATAGTGCCTTTCATGGAATCACTGTTCAAAAAATAATTTTCAAATAGAGACCTTCCTTCACGTAAGGTTTGGGCTCTCTTCAGGGATAATACAAAATTATGGACTTGTGCATAAGCCAGAAAATTGATTGGCCCTGTAGTGTAAGATTGCTCCAGCTCATCCTTTGATAGTACCCTTCCTAATTTAATCATATGTCCTATTGTAAGGACCCCAGCTGCTTTCCAAGAATTGAATAAGGGGGAGCTATGTTCGGGAAACTTTATGTTAGAGAATAATGCTGACTGATAAAAATAGAGAGTGCTTCCTACCAATTGTTTTTTCCAACGGTCCCAGACTTTAAGAGTAGTATGGAGGGTCCAAGGTATGCTACGTGTGGATAGCCAGGTCAACCTAGGCTGCCAGGGCATGTCTCTCAAGGCATATCCCTAACTATTGCTGTTCCAATAGGACCCATTGCTTTGTAGTGGATTTGCATCCCAGGTCGAACGATGCTCTGAGTTGGGAGGCTGAATAGTGCCATGCTAGATTGGGCACTCCGAGCCCTCCCACCATTTTTGGTTGTACAAGCACTCTCTTTGCTACACTTGGAGGTAGTTTTTTCCAGATAAAATCAAATTTCTTCTGCCAGCTTTTAAGTATAGCAGATGTGATAAAAATTGGAAGAGAGGCAAATAGATACAATAACTTTGGTAATATTGAGATTTTAACAATTGCTATCCTCCCAAGCCAAGAAAATGGGCCTCACTCCCACCGCAGCATATCCTTATCCATGGTGTAATTTAAGTTGAACAAATCTCCTAACTTTGCCCCTATATGTATACCTAAATATTTTATAGAAGTTTTCGCCCACCGAAATGGGAAGTGGTTGTGGATCCTGTTCACCTCGTCATCCAGCAAATTAATATCGAGGAGTTCCGACTTTTGGAAATTAACCTTAAATCCAGAAACTTTACTAAAAGGCTTTTAACTCTTTCTTCACCGCCTCGAGGAAGAGGCCCGGGTTTGTCAATATAAATAGTATATCGTCTGCAAATAACGATAACTTAAAATAGTGGGGGCCCAATTTCACCCCCGTTATTAAGGACGTGCTCTGAATTTGGAGGACAAAAAGTTCTAAGAAAAAAGAAAAAGGGCAAATAGTAGGGGGGACAGTGGGCATCCTTGCCTTGTCCCTTTGCCGATCGTGAACTCCTTCCCATATTCTCCATTAACCTTAACCTTCGCCTGCAGGGAATCATATAACCTACGTAACCACTGCATGAAGAAAGGGCCAAATCTCACCCTTTCCAGGGTCTTAAACAAGAAGGGCCAATGCACTAGGTCGAATGTCTTTTCCGCATCTATGGAAAGCAGGGCAGAGGGAATTTGCTCCTTGGGAACCTACCAGATCAAGTCAATGATTTTCCTAACGTTATCAGCAGCCATGTATTGGGGCACAGAAACGACTTGGTCTAGGTGAACCAGTTGCGGCAGATATTTGTTTAAACGCAAAGCTAGAATTCTCGCTAGGATTTTAAGATCCAAATTTATAAGTGAGATTGGTCTATAGGACCCGCATAGAGATGGGTCTCTTCCAGGCGTTGCAATGACTGATATGCCCGCAACGTTAGATTGTGCTGGTATATGGTCCCCAAGCCGTATGCTGTTAAAGAAAATCAACCAACGGTTCAGACAGCGTTACAGAAAATGTTTTTTAATAAGCACTCGATAGACTGTCAAAGCCCGGTGCTTTACCTATCTTTAAAGACTTAATGGCTTGTGTTACTGCTATAATATTAATAGGGGCATCTAGCAGCTGCTGTTGGTCGGCAGAGAAGGAGGGCAGTGACACCGAATGAAGATAATCCACAATTTCGTTTTCCATTAATAAGTGATCTTTGCTATAGAGTGAAGCATAAAACTCTGTAAAGCACAACTTTATTGCCACATCTTCTGTTTGGATTCCTCCCCCCCCCCCCCCCGTGTCTTTAATTTTAGATTCGAGGCTTTTAGCAATTTGCTGCTTTAGTTGCCGAGCTATAAATATCGGCCATCCTTATCCTTATTACCGCCTTCATAGTGTTCCTTTTGGCTAAAGTGTGAGCTAATTGGGAGTCATTTAATCTATCCAGATCAGCCCTGGCCAATTGCAGTTTGCGATAAACATGTGGGGATTGTGTGCACATGTGTTGGTGTGATAATTGCGTAATTGTGTTCATCAGAGCTTCCCAAATTCTTCCCTTATCTCTCTTGCAAGCTACTGCCCTTGAAATAAAGAGGCCCCTTGCCACAGCCTTAGAGCACTCCCATACAATCCCTGGGGTTGTTTAGCTGGACGTACTCTTCAAGTGAGCCTCGACTGATGATACAAAAGAAGTATCTTTAAGAAGAGATTCATTTAATCTCCACGGTCTCGAGCCCTTGTTAACCGTTAGGGAACCAATATCAAGCCTAATTGATGCGTGATCTGACCAGGTTATTACTCCCAGGTCTGTTGCTTTAACCTTAGGAAGGAGAGTTTTATCTACTAGAAAAAAATCTATTTGAGAGTAGGATGCGTGGGGTACAGAAAAGAAGGTGTAAGAGCAGGAAGAGGGCATGAAGTGGCGCCAGACATCTACCAGGCCCCAATCTTTCATAACAGTTAACAAAGCCCTTCTAGGGTTGGATGAAGGTGAGGTTTGCTTGCTGGAATTGTCTAAATCAGGTTTCAGCATTATATTAAAATCCCCCCCTAAAATGATAAATCCCTCACCATGTGAGTTAAGTAGGGTGGCAGGTTGGAGAAAGAAATTAGACTGATCCTGATTAGGTGCATACACTGAGATAAGTGTAAAAATCTCCCCGTACATTTGTATATCTCCCACCCGGGTCTGCGACCTGTAGTGACAAATCATACATTAATGAACTAAATAGGAGAATGCCCGCTCCTGCATATTTTGCATGTTTCCCACTGGCTGCTAGGAATTTATGGGGGAATTCCCTAAGATGCAATAAGTAATCATGGTCTCGTCGAAGATGCATTTCCTGAATAAATGTGATTGTAGTTGCCTGTGCTGTGAGCTCTTTTCCTGGGCGTGTTAAGACCCTTAACATTCAGGGATACTATATGAACCGCCATGGGCTAAAGTGAGTGGGAAATGATAGGTTTTACACACGTAAAAAATAAAAATAAGAGCCATACACTCTAAGGGGTAGATTTTAAAAGGCGCGTGCTACCCGGCGTGCACATATGTTATAAAATCAGGGGTCAGCATCTGTGAGGGAACTTCCCTTCCTCCTAGCCTGACCTTCCCACCCCTTCCCCTAACCTTCCCCCCTCAGCCCTACTCTAACCCCCCCTGTCTTTTGTCTTACCTTTTGCACACGCCAGCAGCCTGTCGGCATGTGATCCTCCGACACAGTGGCAAATCGCCGCTCTGTCGGAGCCCTCTGCTCCTGCCACCGCCCCTGGACCGCCCCTTTAGTAAAGCCCCGGGACTTACACGTGTCCCGGGGCTTTACGCATGTCGCCGGGCCTTTTGAAAATAGTCCCGGCGCGTGTAAGAGCATTTACGCGAGTAACCTTTTTAAAATCTGGCCCTAAGTGTCTAAGCGTTCCTTGTACACATTCCCATGAAGATAGACCCCCCTAACACCACCCATCCCTCCCTCCCTATTTCGTTCGCTACTTCCACATGCGAACCCTCCATTAATGGGGTGTCCCCCGTGGAAAGAGCTGCTGAGAACCCCAATCCCCCCCCCCCCAGTATAATGATAATCAACTAAGAGCTAAACCATAATGAAACGCAGTGAGTAAAGTAATCAAAACTGCAAACCCTTCCACGGAAATCGGCAGTCTTATTAGAGTCACATCATTTGCAGTGGGCATCCACGAGTTGTAGACTGACTAGCAGCTCCGATGTGGAGTCAAACTTTCAGGAGAGTACCTCCAAGTGGCCAGTACCTAGAGTCAACCTTGATCTGAAAGCTGAGCGTTGGGGAGATTCTCATGTCTGCGAAGGCGATGTCTTCCTTGCCCCGCTCGTCAACATCTTGGGGTTAGGTCCATCGCAGATAATGGCTGTGATGAAGTTGAAGGCATATCAAATGGGATTTCTAATCCAGCTTGTTTAAAAGTGTCGACTGCTTCCCCTATATTCTTGACTCGGTATGCAATTCTCTTAATTTGGAAGAACAGGGCAAAAGGGAACATCCAGCGTACTTGATGTTAGCAGCATGGAGGGCTCCAGTCACTTCCCTAAGGTCATAGCGTTTCTAAGTGTGCTTTGGCGCAAGATCGCTAAAAATAGACACTTCTTCGCCTTTCCATGACCATCGCTGTTCTTCTTTTGCTGCATATGAAATAGCTTCTTTTTGTTGGAAGCTGTGTAAGTTGATTACGATGTCCCTAGACTTGTTAACCTTGCGGGGCCCCAAGGCTCTGTGCGCCCTTTTGATTTTAATGATGGGGTCCATCGATGTAGCTTCTCCATTTGAGCTGCCCTTGCTGAGCAAGAGATATTTGCAGAACTCTGCCGCTACTTCGGTGCAGTCTTGAAAATCAAGCATTTCGGGGATCCTGCAGATTCTCAAATTGGATCTCCTGGATCTATTTCTAGATCCTCAAGTTTGTCAGCTAAGGTCTCCATCTCTGTCGTTAGGGTCTTTTGCTGGCCTGATAACACCAACAGTGTCGCTGCGTGGTTCTCTACTCTCGAGTCCATATCATCGACTCAGTGGCCAAGGGAAGACAGGTTGTCTTTGATCTCTGTAACTGAAGCTAGCAGTTCAGTTTTGTGTCTCCTCATATCAGCACATAATTCGCTAAACCATTCCCTCAATTCCGTTCGCGAAGGCAAGTCAGCTAGCTCCGGTAATGCGTCCAAAGCCGTAGGCGAAGTAGGAGCCACGACTTCCATAGCGTGTTCAAGTGAGGCCTCAGACCCTGTATTTGCCTGTTCGTTGTCTCCGGCGGCTATATCTGGTGGGAGTTTGCTGAAAGCAAATTGTTTAAGATCCGCCGTTCTCTTCCTGGTAGCCATCAGGAGTCACCAACTTTCTAGATTCCAGGTTCAGTGCAAAAATATAATCGCAGCTTAATAATGTGAAAGCATGGGGGAAGATCAGAGCGCAAAGATCATGCGGCCATCTTCCAGCACGGCAGAACAGTGCTCCCCATGATAAATGTTTTTATAATTAAAACGAACTACATGTACTGCCTTCATCTCTGACCAGTATTGTGTTTTGCACATTACCTGCACTGCTCCAAATAGCTAGAATCTAAGGAGATAATTTGCAAAGGAGTTTCTCACGTAAATGTGACATCTTATGCGATTTTCAAAAGAACATTTCCATGCTTAAAGTGCACTTACGTGTGTAAAACCTATTATTTCAACATCATATATTGTAGAAATTTTCAACAGTTCACTTATATGGATGAAGTGCTTTTACACATCTAAAATCCAGTTTTAAGTGAGTAAATCCTTTTGAAAATTCCCCCCATAGGGTATACTGTAACAACTGTATATCCGTGATTGTTATCTAGCTTTTGAATGCAAATATGCAATCCACTGCATTACATTGTATAACACAAGTGTACTGCAAACTACTATAAGTCATGTTCCTGCCCCCACAATGCATTGGAGCCGAACATAAGAACATGCCATACTGGGTCAGACCAAGGGTCCATCAAGCCCAGCATCCTGTTTCCAACAGTGGCCAATCCAGGCCATAAGAACCTGGCAAGTACCCAAAAACTAAGTCTATTCCATGTAACCATTGCTAATGGCAGTGGCTATTCTCTAAGTGAACTTAATAGCAGGTAATGGACTTCTCCTCCAAGAACTTATACACTTATCCAATCCTTTTTTAAACACAGCTATACTAACTGCACTAACCACATCCTCTGGCAACAAATTCCAGAGTTTAATTGTGCGTTGAGTGGAAAAGAACTTTCTCCGATTAGTTTTAAATGTGCCCCATGCTAACTTCATGGAGTGCCCCCTAGTCTTTCTACTATCCGAAAGAGTAAATAGCCGATTCACATCTACCCGTTCTAGACCTCTCATGATTTTAAACACCACTATCATATCCCCCCTCAGCCGTCTCTTCTCCAAACTGAAAAGTCCTAACCTCTTTAGTCTTTCCTCATAGGGGAGCTGTTCCATTCCCCTTATCATTTTGGTCGCCCTTCTCTGTACCTTCTCCATCGCAATTATATCTTTTTTGAGATGCGGCGACCAGAATTGTACACAGTATTCAAGGTGCGGTCTCACCATGGAGCGATACAGAGGCATTATGATATTTTCCGTTTTATTCACCATTCCCTTTCTAATAATTCCCAACAATCTGTTTGCTTTTTTGACTGCCGCAGCACACTGAACCAACGATTTCAATGTGTTATCCACTATGACACCTAGATCTCTTTCTTGGGTTGTAGCACCTAATATGGAACCTAACATTGTGTAACTATAGCATGGGTTATTTTTCCCTATATGCATCACCTTGCACTTATCCACATTAAATTTCATCTGCCATTTGGATGCCCAATTTTCCAGTCTCACAAGGTCTTCCTGCAATTTATCACAATCTGCTTGTGATTTAACTACTCTGAACAATTTTGTGTCATCTGCAAATTTGATTATCTCACTCGTCGTATTTCTTTCCAGATTATTTATAAATATATTGAACAGTAAGGGTCCCAATACAGATCCCTGAGGCACTACACTGTCCACTCCCTTCCACTGAAAAATTGTCCATTTAATCCTACTCTCTGTTTCCTGTCTTTTAGCCAGTTTGCAATCCACGAAAGGACATCGCCACCTATCCCATGACTTTTTACTTTTCCTAGAAGCCTCTCATGAGGAACTTTGTCAAACGCCTTCTGAAAATCCAAGTATACTACATCTACCGGTTCACCTTTATCCACATGTTTATTAACTCCTTCATAAAAGTGAAGCAGATTTGTGAGGCAAGACTTGCCTTGGGTAAAGTCATGTTGACTTTGTTCCATTAAACCATGTCTTTCTATATGTTCTGTGATTTTGATGTTTAGAACACTTTCCACTATTTTTCCTGGCACTGAAGTCAGGCTAACCGGTCTGTAGTTTCCCGGATCGCCCCTGGAGCCCTTTTTAAATATTGGGGTTACATTAGCTATCCTCCAGTCTTCAGGTACAATGGATGATTTTAATGATAGGTTACAAATTTTTACTAATAGGTCTGAAATTTCATTTTTTAGTTCCTTCAGAACTCTGGGGTGTATACCATCCGGTCCAGGTGATTTACTACTCTTCAGTTTGTCAATCAGGTCTACCACATCTTCTAGGTTCACCTTGATTTGATTCAGTCCATCTGAATCATTACCCATGAAAACCTTCTCCGGTACGGGTACCTCCCCAACATCCTCTTCAGTAAACACCGGACCAAGCTACGTCTGGATCTGAGTGATATGTTTTGAACCTGCCAAAAAGGGTTTTTTGAACCCTGCTGAGACTGCAAGCCACTGCAGCCAAGGTGAAGGAATAAAAAATATATCAAAAGCCCTGTGTGCTCTTTTATGAATGACAAATGTTCTGCAAGAACCAGCATCCAGCACTCACAGTTTAACAGGTTGGGGAAAAGGCTGTACTGTTTAGCCTGTCCAGAGAACAGCACTATATAGCCAGCAGAGGAGGAAGCCAAAGGAATGCTGGGAGACTATTTAAGGTAGAAAAGGTGCAATTTGGCTGGCTCTATCTGTGTCTGCAGGGCAGGGATGGCCAGGAGTTGGAGCCAGGAAGAGAGGAGTGAATTTGGCAGCCCTGCAATCAATTCTTCACTTGAAGAGCTAATTATCAAAAGGGAGAGACGGAAGTCTGCGCTGTGAGGAAATAGGGAGTCAGACAACTGTTTTTGCTTCATAGCTGAGCTACATGTAGAATCCCAACAAGGGACAGAGGAGTCAGGAGCTGAGAGATTGAGAGACCTCTTATCCAGACTCAAGAGCACATGACTGAATCACCCTCCTAAGGGACTGAGTTAAGTAATTTAAACTTTGCACAGAGAGTATCTTAGCAGAGGAAGGAGAAGAAAGCAATATACAAAGCAGACTACACCGCACTTGATGACATCATTCATATCCAGTACTCTCCACGCACAACAAGATCAACTAGTAAACTACAGCTAGTGATTCCATCACTCCCTCATGCTAAACTCTCGTCCACCAGAAACAGAGCCATTTCTATCATCGGCCCAAAACTATGGAACTCCTTACCTCAGTTCCTCACCTCCCAAGAAAACCCAAAATCTTTTAAGAAAGAACTAAAAGCCTGGCTCCTCTGCCAATCTCATACTGACAGCCTGCACAACAATCTCAAAACTTAATCCCACAGCTTCCCATATTTTGTCATTTATTCCCCCCTCTGTCTAATCTCCCTGTTTCCTACAGATATCTAAGTCTATTTTTTCATTATACTTGAACTCAGTCTATTTAATGTACCTATCCTTTGGTACATCTTATCTGCTATGCTCAATGTGTTTATCCTTTGGGATATCTTGCCCTGTTCTTATGTTTGACATGACAGTTCTCAGATTGTTAATTGTTGTTTTCTCTTCAATGTCTTCAATTAGTTTTATGTAACATGTTGTTATAATCTGTAAACCGGAGTGAAGGCTACTCTGCTCTACCTCGGTATATAAAAAATGCTAAATAAAATAAATAAATAAAGATTTATTTCCTTGCCTTTTGTTACAGATTCAGTATCTCATCTTAAGTACTCAGCCTTTAAGCTGAAGTAAAGCATAAACCCTTGCTGGCAGGTACTGGGAAAGAAAAACTGGTGGAACAAGGTCTTTCTCTAAGAGGCTGAAACCAGGCCTGCTTTCTGTTTAGTACCATTTGGGGAAGCTCCCCAGGAGAGAGAGACCTTCCACACACTGCAGTGCTCATCTAGCCAGCTCCACCACTAAGAGGGACTTCTTCATTTTCTTGATTGCTTTTTCCCACAGTTTTGTGTTTGGGACAGGGTAAAGACAGTTTCTGAAAGCTGGGTACTTTGCTGCTTTCCCCCCCCAACTTTTCTCTATTACGAGCCTTTCAGGTTTTGCAGAACTCAGCGGCCCATTTGATATCCGGGACCCAGCGTTGGGAACATATTTCCCCAATATTGAAAGAGCTTCATTGGCTACCATTTGAATACAGGATTAGGTTTAAATTCTTAACTTTGGCCTATAAGTCATTGAAACTTGATGGGCCCAGATACCTCTCAAATCAGTTACAGGCACACGTGCCATCTCGACTGCTGAGGTCTGGAGATAAAAGCTTTCTATCAATTCCTTCAGCTAAAACAGAGCCACCGAGTGAGGCTCGTTACCTCCGGTCTTAATGTGCAGTTAATGATATTTGTTTAGAAAGCAGTTGAAGGCAGGCATATGAGCTGGAATGATAAATATCTGATATTTGGTACTGTTGCTAAGCATGAAAAGTTTTTGTTCTACGTGTGTGATTTAGTCATTTAATATTTTTTACTGTTTTAAATTGTTTTATTTGTATTATTGTGTGTAATCATGTATTGTAATCCTCTCAGCACGTTTTATTGTTATAAGCGGAAGAGTACTTGGCTGCCCTGGCTAACAGACAATTCCCACTGTTTTTTTTTCCATTTCTTGATATAAAATAAGAAAACTGCAAGTTTATATTATAGTTCACCACTGTACTTTTCCCATTTAATGTTCTGGTTGGATTTACTGTGTACTTACACAATACTAGTAAAAAGGTTACTTACTGTTTTATTCTGGTGAGATGATCTTATCTGGTCTGTAGTGCTACAAGTGAGAGGTTGTGTGGGAAAGGCACAGAATTGTGGTATTGGGGTGACCGGGACCCTGCCTCATCCCCCCGATGATAAATCATATTAATGAATGTATAATTTCTCAAGCATAGGGGTAATTCATAGTCCGGGCTGGCGGGGAGGCAGAAGTGTGTAACTCACTTTGAGCTCCCTGGGTGGAAGAGCGTGATGAATAAATGATGATGATGGTAATGAATGATGATGATGGTGTTGAATGATGGTGATGGTGATGAATGATGGTGATAATGGTGATGAATGATGGTGATGAATGATGATGGTGGTGATGAATAAATGATGATGATGGTGATGAATGATGGTGATGAATGATGATGGTGATGAATAAATGATGATGATGGTGATGAATGATGATGATGGTGATGAATAAATGATGATGATGATGAATGAATGATGGTGATGAATGAATGATGGTGATGAATGATGATGATGATGGTGATGAATGATGATGATGGTGATGAATAAATGATGATGATGATGAATGAATGATGGTGATGAATGATGATGATGATGGTGATGAATGATGATGATGGTGATGAATAAATGATGATGATAATGTTGATGATGGTGATGAATGGTGATGAATGATGATGATGGTGATGAATAAATGATGATGACTGGAAGCTGATGGGGGCATTACAGTAAGGGGAACGATTCAGACGAGACTGGAAAATGTTTGAGACATTCCCAGTCCCCTGCTGTAGGAATCTAATGGAATTCTTATTAGCAAGAACGTGTTTTCACTGTGGCTTATGCTTTTCACCCTGCAGGTTTGAAAATGAAAGTCACACCAGATGAAAAGCAAAAGGTGGGTAAAATCCTTTAGAGGAAGATGATCTTTGATAGCTGCGAGGGTCCCAGCGTCCTTAGCCTGCACCTGACCTGGCGGCTGCAGGTAGAACAAGAGAAATGATTATTTCTCAGTAGCTAAAAGTAAGACTTGCAAACCATAATCTTAAATCCGGCCCTGCATAATAAGAGGGCTGGCGTCCGGAAGTGAAAGAGCATCAGGGAGAGTCTGAATTGTTGGGCACCGTCACATTTTGACCTGTGCTGCCTGAGCCTAAATCCAGCCTGCTAGTGCCATTGCTCTTCTGGACTATCAATCTGACTTTTCTTTCCTTCACAAAAATATAATTGTACTCTAGCAGCACAGAAGAGACCAAGAAAACATCTTCCTGAATGTGCATGCAAGATTTTACTTACAGTTCTCCTTTCTTTTATCTGATGAGTTAAATTATCTTATTTTGTCTCTTGTGGTGTGAAGATATTTCACTTAACAGAAATGAAGTGAAGATTTATAGCTTTAACCTTGACTGTTGAACAGAAACTATTGCTATAAATGGAAAACTTAAGATGCTTTCCAAATTCTGATTTTATAACGGTTGTTACGATCCCCCCTGTTGCTGCGCTACAGGTGGTATCTCACCTTCCACTGGAGGCCGCTTTGAAGCCAGGGCCTCGCCTGTGTAACATCCAGGATTTGCTCCAGGGCCTGGGAGGCCTAGCTGTTCCTGAGGCCTGCCTGTGGCTTGCTTGGCTGTTTGGACTTTCTGGTTCGGCCACGCCCTTCTCCCTAGGGGCCGGCCCGCAGCTCTCCACCTCAGTTATAGGGCCCACAAGGGGCGGTCCAGGTGAACTCCTCCCAGGGAGTTGCCCACATCAGCTGTATAAAAGGACTTTCATTCCAATTCCTGCTGGCCTTCGGATTAGCCTTGCACATTGCTGTGTTTTGTCTGCTGATCCAGGTTTTCCGTGGTCGTCTGTGCTTCGATGGCTGTCCTGTCTATGAAGTTGCCCTGATGTCTGTTCTGGATGTTCCTGATGTCTGTTCCTGTTCCAGTGCCTGATCCAGTTCCCGATGTTCCTTCCTGCTTTAGGCTGCCAGGAGTGCAGTATCCCACCGCTTCCTCTTCCCTGCACTTGTCCGCTCCCGCGTTTGTAGGACAGGGTGGTCCATGACCAGTCCAGCCGTGCTGGCTGTGTAGGGCGCCCTGAGAGACAGTGCCCGTGTCTCGCTTCAGCCCTTACCTTGATGTCTTGCTTCAGCCCTTACCTTGATGTCTTGCTTCAGCCCTTACCTTGATGTCTTGCTTCAGCCCTTACCTTGATGTCTTGTATCAGCCGTGTCTTGGATGTCTTGCTTCAGCCCCCATCTGATGTCTTCAGTGTGCTAAGGACTCTGTCTGCCCTCGCCTCTGTCCGGCCTGCCGCCCTATGCCATTAACCAGCGGCAGGTCCGAAAGGGCTTGGAAGAGTCGGAGGACCGTTCATCAATTAACATCCCAGTGTTGGTTGCCATGGGCGTGCAGGTCCGGCTGAGGTCAGACTCTGTTCCTTACTCTGCTTCAGTACCTGCCTTGCTCTCCATGCTTGCATCGCTCACCTCCCACGGTGTGGCTTGGGGCTCCTCCCTAAGTCTTGCCGTGGCCCAAGGGCTCACCACCTGCTTTAGAGGCGACCGCGCTCCTCGTGCTCGTAACAACGATGGTGGTCACTGGGTCTGTGCTTATAATTTCCTTATTTATTTCTTTTGAAATTTCACTGTAATATCTCATGTGAGGATTATTCCCATTATTTTGTTTTCTCTTGCTTCGAGTACTTGTTTGTAAAAAAATAATTAAATAAAACCTTAAACTATTTTCAAGCCCAGGATAAACACAGGACTGTGAAGTAATTCTGATGATCTATTGACTGAGGCAAGATTAGCACTGACAGATCTGGATTATAATTTATTGCCATCTGAGGAACCAGTTATAGAGAACTCTTTTTAATAAAATGATTTAAAAGGAATTGGTTGAAGAAGAGCTACAGCCATCTTACACAACATGAAAAGAGCTCCTTTTGTTACTGTGCCCTGGGAAAGGTTTGTGTGCTCCCTGTTTTCCTTCCTTTTGTTACTGTGCCCTGTGAAAGGTTTGTGTGCTCCCTGTTTTCCTTCCTTTTGTTACTGTGCCCTGGGAAAGGTTTGTGTGCTCCCTGTTTTCCTTCCTTTTGTTACTGTGCCCTGGGAAAGGTTTGGGTGCTCCCTGTTTTCCTTCCTTTTGTTACTGTGCCCTGTGAAAGGTTTGTGTGCTCCCTGTTTTCCTTCCTTTTGTTACTGTGCCCTGTGAAAGGTTTGTGTGCTCCCTGTTTTCCTTCCTTTTGTTACTGTGCCCTGTGAAAGGTTTGTGTGCTCCCTGTTTTCCTTCCTTTTGTTACTGTGCCCTGTGAAAGGTTTGTGTGCTCCCTGTTTTCCTTCCTTTTGTTACTGTAATGGAGTCGCTGTTGAAAGAGAGAATAGAGAACTATCTACAGTCCGGAGAATTAATGGACCAGAGGCAACATGGATTCACCAGGGGAAGATCCTGTCAGACAAATCTGATTGACTTTTTTGACTGGGTAACCAAGGAATTGGATCGAGGAAGAGCGCTCGATGTCATCTACTTGGATTTCAGCAAAGCTTTTGTTACGGTCCCGCACAGGAGACTGGTGAATAAAACGAGAAGCTTAGGAGTGAGGGCCAAGGTGGTGACCTGGATTGCAAATTGGCTGACAGACAGAAGACAATGTGTGTTGGTAAATGGTACTTTCTCTGAAGAGAGAGCGGTTTTAAGCGGTGTACCGCAAGGATCGGTGTTGGGACCGGTCCTGTTCAATATCTATGTGAGCGACATTGCGGACGGGATAGAAGGTAAGGTTTGTCTTTTTGCGGATGACACTAAGATCTGCAACAGAGTGGACACGCCGGAAGGAGTGGAGAGAATGAGACGGGATTTAAGGAAACTGGAAGAGTGGTCAAAGATATGGCAGCTGAGATTCAATGCCAAGAAGTGCAGAGTCATGCATATGGGGAGTGGAAATCCGAATGAACTGTATTCGATAGGGGAGAAAGCCTGATGTGCACGGAGCAGGAGAGAGACCTTGGGGTGATAGTGTCTAATGATCTGAAGTCGGCGAAACAATGTGACAAGGCGATAGCTAAAGCCAGAAGAATGCTGGGCTGCATAGAGAGAGGAATATCGAGTAAGAAAAGGGAAGTGATTATTCCCTTGTACAGGGCCTTGGTGAGACCTCACCTGGAGTACTGTGTTCAGTTCTGGAGACCGTATCTCCGAAGGGACAGAGACAGGATGGAGGCGGTCCAGAGAAGGGCGACCAAAAAGGTGGAAGGTCTTCATCAAAAGACTTATGAGGAGAGATTGAAGAATCTAAATATGTACACCCTGGAGGAAAGGAGGAGCAGGGGTGATATGATACAGACTTTCAGATACTTGAAAGGATTTAATGATCCAAAGACAACGACAAACTTTTTCCATCAGACAAAGATCAGCAGAACAAGGAGTCACGATTTAAAACTGCAGGGAGGAAGACTCAGAACCAATGTCAGGAAGTATTTCTTCACGGAGAGGGTGGTGGATGCCTGGAATGCCCTTCCGGAGAAAGTGGTGAAGACCAAAACTGTGAAGGATTTCAAAGGGGCGTGGATAAATACTGTGGATCCATAAAGTCTAGAGATGTGAATGAAGAGGAGAGGCATGGGGGTGGCTTGCTTGTGGGAATGACGGCTACTACCTGGAGATGAATATCCTTATTCAATAAACATGCACACAGTTAATGCGACTCCAACATTGCTCTGTGCTTCAACGGCAAGAGAAAATGTGGAAAAAAGGATTTGCATTCACAAATAAGCGGGGGAGTAGCTTGCTTGTTGTGGTGGTTACTACCCCAAACCAAATAAGCCTGATACTTCACTGGGAATACATATCCAGCGCAGCTCACTACTTCAATGGCAGGGGGAATGAAGAAAAGAGGATTTATATTCAGACAACAACCAACAAGGACTGAATTGCACAGGCTGGGTAAACAAATAAGAGTGGGAGTAGCTTGCTTATTGCGGCTGTTACTACCCCTAACCAGTTAAGCTAGATACTTCACTTAGATGCAGCTCCAGCACTGCTCTCTGCATCAGTGGCAGGGGGGAAGAAAATTGGAACCAAAATGTTACCAATAAGGGCCAAGAGTAACAGATAAGTATGAGAAAAATAAGTGTGAAGCTTGCTGGGCAGACTGGATGGGTCGTTTGGTCTTCTTCTGCCATCACATCTATGTTTCTATATATGAAAGGTTTGTGTGGCGCCTGTTTGCCTGCCTTTGCTCACTGTGTGCCTGCTCTTCTTTCCTTAGCTACAGGTGAGAGCACGAGGTGCTGCAGGATGGGAGAGCAGCTTGCGGCAGAGGCCACCTCCTCGGGTCATATTTCAAGCTGGACTGACTTATCACAGCAAGCTTCGCCGGGAGGAGAGCAGCACGGACGGCTTGAGAGAGAGTGCGGCTGTCAGGGTGAGTCCCACCAGAATTCCTGTGCAGGACGTTCAGCAGAGCTTGCTTGCTTTATGCTTTATAATTCATGGAAGACGACTCCTTTATAAGACAATTTTCAAATGATTTTACCCAATAACTAAGCAGTAGTTACCTGGGTAAAATCATTGCTTGAAAATTGCCTCTGCCAGCTGCGGGTGAAAATACGTGCACAGCTTCTCGCCTTTTATCTGCTGTGCGAGGGGTGGGGGAAATCCCCGCATGTGAGCACGTGCAAGCCCAGGGCTCTTCTTTCACTTTCCTCACCTGCATTTTTGTTAGTGGCCTTAGTTTCCGTAGGAGAATAAGGCGGATGAGGTGAATGCGTTTGTATTCAGGACACGTCAGGGAGAGCAGGAACATCCTGGCAGGGACTTCCCACCTGCAATCCTCATCCCTTAGTAACTGCTGCCATTTCATGCCGCCCAGCACCGACTTCTCCAGTGCCCTCGTTCCCACTAAGTACCGGGGGGCAGCAGACACTGTCGTGCGAGCTCAGTAACGGGGGGGGGGGGGCGGGAGAGCTTGCCTGCCCCCCACAGATTCACCCATTCAGCTTTCTGTGACTGAAGCTTAAAAAGAGGAAAGAGAAAAGGGCGTTTGTGCTGCGGGATCGACAGGCGAGTGCTCGGGGGATGGGGAAGGAGTTTTAGGCTTAATCTTGAGTTTGTCACGATGCAGAAACTCGGCCATTGCAGAGGGGCCACATTACCCCCAGGACCTATGGATGGCCGGAGAGGTTCTGGTAGGGAGTCCAAGGCGCTGCACAGGCAGGACCTGGACGGAGGATCCATTAGCGGCAGGAGAGCTTTCCTCGTGAGTCTCTTTTGGAAGGAGGAGATGAGGTGCTGTCCTGTCTGGGACCCCACATCTCTACGCAGGGCTTTCTGCTGCTTTCTGAGGCAGAGGAAATATTTTCAGCAGGGGTCGGGTCTCCGAGGGGTGAAGAATATCCTCCTCCTCCTGAGGCCGTGATGCGTTTGTTGCCGCTGTCGCCAGACAAATCACTGTTCTGCTGGAAGGCAGCAGGACCCTCAGGATGCGAAACTCGTGCTTCTTACACTTCAGCTTTCTCCTTACTGTCTCTGCCTTTGTAAATCTTGGCCAAATGGAGAATTTTAATCAGGAGGTCGCTATTCAAAGTCATTTAACGGGACAGCAAACAAGTTATCCAGCTAAATGTAGCTTTCTTAATATTGGGCCACTTTTCTGGCTGTAATGTAGGCAGATAAAGAGGAGGGATCAGGCAGACCTGTGAAAAGTGTAAAGGTGCTGAGGGGGAGAAGGCAGCAGACTGAGAGGGCTCACACAGGTTTTCTCATCTACCTGCGCCTCCAAAGGTGGACGAGGAGCTGTTTTCATTTATAGAAATGTTTCCTTCAAAATGCTTAATGCAGGAAGATTCAAAGGGAAGGTTTCTTATTTTATTAGGCAAACTATTTGGTAACTTAACCATTCTCATTTCAGCTTATGCCCCTAACTCATATTATCATGTTTTCCTTTAAACTTTGATTTTTAAGATTTTGGGAATGGGAAATTACCTTATTATTTTTTGGGGAGGATCTAAATTGTATTGTGGATCCTGGCTGGACAGACAGCCAAGCTTGAAAGCAGCTCCCCTGAGTGGTAAGAAAAGCGTTAAGTTGAATGATTTGTGGAGAGATCTTAACCCTCGTGGCAAGGATTTTTCCCACTATGCTGGAGCCCATGATACCCGCGTTAGAAAGATTATATTTTAATATCTAACTGATGGGTACCTTTTATTACTGGGGTTGCTATTGAAAGTTGAATTATTTCAGATCATTGCCCTTTTCCTACTGTGTAGCCAGGTGGACTCAGGTTATGCTCCCCTGCCAGCAGATGGAGATGGAGTCAGATTTCAAAGCCGACGTCACCTTAGATTCACCCCTACAGTGACCTCAGCCATTCAGTATCTCTCCGTCTCCAGCAAATGTCGATGTGCTTTCCCTATGGGGATCGTTGTACCCTTTAGAAGAAGAAATTCTACTTTTAAATTGGAGAAAGATTGAGCCCCGCTCTCCTGTGATGATACCTAAAGGTCCCTCCCCCTGTTCAGAATTCCTGAGGTGGTTTCTGAGATCCCTCAGAGATTTGCCTTGGTCCGGTAGCCGGTTCCTGGCGTGGACGTTGCTGCTGAAGCAGCTGAAATGCAGCGGGTGCAGGAAGTTGAGTGCAGTGGTGACAGCCAAAGCCCTCTCTCCCCGCAGCCGGAGACTGTCTCTATACTCAGCCGGTAAGCGCTGAGTCCAAGCAAGTCAAGAGTGAAGAGGATTCCTCCTGATTCAGAGATATGAAAGGGCTTCGGTAAGTCTTTCCTGCGGTCTCCTTGCTCGGCACGCCGTTGGGGTAAGGGAAGGGGGCTTCCGAGTGGGTTGAGCAGCGCTTCAGGCTTGGTGGGCACACCACGTGATAGGTCGCGGCAGCGCCATCTTACGTGCGGTTTTGTGAGCCTCCATTGCCCTCCTTAGAGTGTCGGTACGTGCGGTGCATGCTAGCTCTGTGCACGCGCTGTGCGTGTAACACCATGCATACATGAGTACATACGTTCACGCATGTGTACGCTTCAGCTTACGTGCGTTGGTACAGGATCTGTGCGCACTTGATTTCAAGTGCTAGCCGGCTGAGCACACAGTTACCATTCATAATGGCTCCGGCAGCAAAGAAGCAAAAGCAACACTCTGCCATATTAAGGCTACACAGTCTGACCATGATTCTTACCTATGTCAGCACTGTGAGGAGGCCCAGGGAGAGTTGGACTCCCAGAACTTTTCCAAGCCCAGATCCTCCCATTCTGCGGATGGGTCAGCCTTGATCTTTACAGGTAGCACCCCGAATCTGAGTAATCCCGAGGCTGGCTCTTCCATGGGAGAGGGAAATTCAGCTGCACCTACCCCAGTTCCCCCTGGGCTAGGCATGGATCCGGTGGCCTTTTCTTGGGTGGAATTTTTTCAAGTCCTTCAAGCCTTTGTACAGGCACAGCCTGTCTCTCCTGCCCCTGTCCAGACCGAACTCCAGCTGGGAAGGCCTCGCTCTCCCAGCCCTATCAGCAGGCCTCGAAACATGCCTCGTCTCACCAAAGGTATTCCTGACAGGAACCGAGACACCACAGACTTCGAAGAGGATGCATATTTGTTGGAGGTTGGGGAAATCCCTCCAGGCTTGGAGCCATATCGGACCATGTTATGGTTTTTAAATAGAGATGAATTGCCGACCCTGGGAGTTCCTTGCGCAGACCCTATGACGGAACCAAAGAAGAATCCCATCCTGGTGTCTCTACAGAAGCCCCCTTGCTATTTTCCGATGCTGGAATCCATACAGGAGTTGATTGACCTGGAATGGGATACCACAGAAGCCAGTTTTAAAGGTGGCTGAGAAATGGAAACTCTGTACCCACTGGATCCAGCAGCGAGAGAACACCTGTGTTTTCCCAAAGTGGATGCCCTGGTCTGTGCGATTTCGAAAAGAACTATCTCAGTAGAGGGAGGAGCGGTCTTCAAGGATGTGCATGATAGGTGGTTGGAGTCCATCCTTAAACAAGCCTTTGACACGACAGCAGTGACACTACAGATTGCTTTCTGTTGTGCCCTGGTGGCTCGCTCATGCCTGCTTCTCGAGAGAGAGGCAGATAATTCAGGGGTGCATTCAGAGAGGTTATGGAGCCTGCTGCTACCTTTTTAGCGGACTCAGGCTCTGATCTAGTCCGTACCTCGGACAGAGGAGTGGCCTCAGTGGTGGCAGCCAGAAGACAGCTATGGATGCAAAATTGTTCAGCGAATGTGACCTCTTAAGGCAAACCTCACAAAGATGTCCTTTAAGGGATCACTCCTATTCAGGAGCGAATTGGAAAAGCTGGCTAATAAGTGGGTGAATCTCCAGTGCCTCGGCGACCGGAAGATAAGAGAAAGAGGTTGCAGTGCCCCTCGCCTATGAGGGCTCGGGCCAGGGGTTCCCAGCACTTTTAGTCCTACAGGAACTCAATGTTTTAGAGGAACTTGGGAAGGTCTCAGTCCTTTCGGAGTCGACAGCCAAAGAGAGGGGCTGGTTCAGGTTCAGCCCGAACTTCCCAATGAAATTTTGCCGATCCATCCTTGGGACAAGGAGATAGGGGGTCAACTATCCCTCTTCTACAAGCGGTGGGTTGAGATCACATTGGACAAATGGGTACTGGATATCATATGAGAAGGATACGCCCTGGAGTTTCGCAGCACTCCTCGGGACATATTCATGATGTCTCTGTGCCACTCCCAGCACAAGAAGCTGGCAATAGAATCTGCCTTAATAAGGCTCCTCAAGTGCAGGGCTATAATTCCTGTACCTACACCCCAGGAAAATACAGGGCGTTATTCCATCTTTTTCTTCATACTCAAGAAGGAGGGTCCTTTCGCCCCCATCCTGGACCTCAAGAGCATCAACAGTCATCTACTAGTAATTCATTTCTGTGTGGAAACTCTTCGCTCTGTCATAATGGCCATGCAACTGGGAGAGTTCTTAAGCTCCCTGGACCTCTTGGAGGCCTACTTTCATATTCCAATCCGACAAGACCCCAGCATTTCTTACGCTTTGCGTTGCTGGGCCGCCATTATCAGTTCCGGGCAATGCCCTTCTGCCTGGCCATTGCCCCAGAACATTTTCCAAAATTCTGGTGGTAGTGGCGACGGCACTGAGGAAAGAAGGGATCCTGGTGCACCCTTACTTAGATGACTGGTTGATCCGGGCGAAGTCATTAGAACAGAGTCACCAGGTGACCAGCAGGATGATGTCCCTGCTTCAGGAGCTTCGGGTGGGTCGTGAACATGGACAAAAGCAGCCTCAAGCCCTCCCAGTCCTTAGACTATCTGGGAGTCCGGTTCGACACCAAGCAGGACCGGTCTTCCACCCTCAAGGATAAAGAAGTTGATATGCCAAGTGCATCGGTTGACAAACACAGTGCTCCCCAAGGTGTGGAGCTATCTTCAGATACTCGGTCTGATGGCATCGACCCTGGAAGTAGTACCATGGGCAAGGGCACACGTGTCCACTGCAACGCTCCCTGCTGTCACGTTGGAACTTGCTGTCCCAAGACTATTCAGTTTGCCTCCACCTACCAATGGAGCTGATGCAATACAGTGCACTCAGCTGAGCGCACTGTTAACCTGCAGTCGGACACGGGTAGAATAGACGCTAATCAATCCCCTAATGCAATAAGGGATTAGCACATATTCAACGCACGTCCAATGCGGAGTGATTCTAATAGCGCTTATCACTTGCAAATGCATGTGACTGAGGCTATTAGGCATTCACTCCTGATGCAAAAAAAAAAAATGTGCGTCTTGGATGCACATTTAACTATCATCTATTAACACCTGCCTTTCTGTACTGCCTCCTACTTAATATCGTTGTGATATTAAGTAGGATGAAAAATAAAAGTAAAAAAAAAAAATTGACAGTCGGACCCATCACGAAAACCGACGCCGAGTTTATCGGCGTCTGTTTTCCTTACTGGTGGTCAGCCACGAAAACCGACGCCGATAAACCCGGCGTCAATTTTCGTGACCCAATCACCGGTAGGGAAAACTGTCGCTGAGTCTATCGGGGTTGGTTTTCGTGATGGCCATCCGCCAGGAAGGAAAACTGACGCCGATAAACTTGGTGTTGGTTTTCATGAACAGGGTACAGCAGTCACGAAAACTGATTAGGTCCACGTTAGGAAGTATGTGCTAGGATCGCGACCCTAGCGCCTCCTTGCTAATGCGACCCCCTCATTTAAATATTGCATGGTGCCCCCCTTGGGGGTGCCTGGGGTGCGTTAAGAGAGCGGGCGCTGACTGTTCGGCACCCATTTTCTATGCGACTTTATTGCATTGGCCCCAATGGAAGTATATTCTCGGCTCCAGTGGTGGCTACAGGAAGTTCACCTGAGCAAGGGTGTAAGCCTCACCCCACCGAATTGGCTAGTCCTCACGACGGACACGAGCCTCCGGGGGTGGGGAGCTCACTTTCAGGAACTGACAACTCAGGGGCGTTGGACCAAGGAAGAGGCACTCTGGAACATAAACTGCCTGGAAGCCCGGGCAGTCAGATTAGCGTGTCTATAGTTCAGCCACATGCTTCAGGGTCAGGCGGTCTGTATGATGTCAAACTACGCAACAGTGGTAGCCTATATCAACCGTCAGGGAGGAACCAAGAGCCAGCAAGTGTCTCTAGAGACAGATCTCCTTATGGAATGGGCGGAGTTCAATCTACAGATGATCTCGGCCTCCCACATTGCAGAAAAAACAATGTCAGAGCAGGCTTTCTCAGCAGGGAGAGTCTGGATCCAGGAGAATGGGCATTGTTGGCCAGAGTCTTTCAGCTGCTGGTAAATCGCTGGGGCCTCCCGTTCATCGACCTGCTGGCCACATCTCACAATTCGAAGGTCTTCCAATTCTTCAGTTGCAGAAGAGATCAACGTTCCCTTATTCAGACCTGGCCAGAGGAAGACTTACTGTACTCTTTCCCTCCGTGGCCCCTGCTGGGCAAAGTCATTCACAAGATTGAGCATCACAGGGGATTAGTCCTTCTAGTGGCTCCGGATTGGCCAGACGCCTGTGGTATGCAGACATGCGGAGGCTTCTGGTGGAGACCCCCTGTGCCTTCTTCTGCACAGGGACCTGCTCCAGCAAGGTCCAGTCCTTCACAAGGATCTGACTTGGTTTTGTCTTATGGTCTGGCCCTTGAGAGGGCTCGCCTGATGAGGCGTGGATATTCGGTGGCAGTAATTACCACCTTCCTCCGCTCGCGGAAGATCTCGACGTCCTTAGGATATGTGTGGATCTGGAGAATATTTGAGGCCTGGTGCAAGGAACACAGGGTTACCCCTCTGATGGCCAAAATCCTGCTGATTCTGGAATTTTTACAGGACAGCCTGAATAAAGGCTTAACTCCTTGAAGGTCCAGGTTGTGGCTGTCTCCTGTTTCAGAGGCGAGATGAACGGAACACTCCTGTCGGTGCATCTGGACATGGCTCGTGTTCTATAAGGGGTAAAACAACTTCGCCACCCCTATGGTGGCTGGTCCTTTTGTGGAATCTTAATCTAATATTGGACTTTTTAGCAGGGCCTTCCTTTCGGCTGCTGCGTAGTCTATCCTTGCGCCTGTTAACACTGAATATGGTGTTCTTGGTGGCGATATGCTCGGCTCGTTGCATCTCTGAATTACAGGCATTGTCATGTCGGGAACCTTTCCTCCGGATGACTCTAGTAGCGTTACAACTTCGTACTGTTCCATCCTTCTTGCCCAAGGTAGTCTCAGCGTTTCACTTGAATCAGTCCATTTTGTTACCGTCCCTAGATAGGCACAAAAGCATGGAAGACTACTGCCTCCTCCACTATTTAAATGTCGTAGGCTTTTGGTGCGGTATTTGGAACTTTCAGAACTGGTTTGCAAGATGGACTGCTTGTTTGTTCTTCACGGTGGAAGGAGGAAGGAGGCAAGGCAAACCAGCTTCGCGGGCTACTGTAGCTCGCTGGATCAAGGAGGTGGTCACGGGAGCCTATGTACAGGCAGGAAAGCCATTACCCTTTCATGTTAAAGTTCATTCCACTAGGGCTCAGGCAGTGTCCTGGGCAGAAGCTAAGCTGCTATCTCCCATCGACATCTGCTGAGCGGCAGTGTGGTCTTCCTTGTATACTTTCTCCAGGTTCTATCACCTGGACGTTCGGACCCGAGAGGATGCAGCCTTTGCAAGGGCGGTGCTAATTGGACCACGGGCAGCCTCCCGCCCCGATCGGGAGTAGCTTTTGTACATCCCATTGGTTCTGAGCCCATCTGGCTACACGCTAGGAAATGGAGAAATTACTTACCTGATAATTTTGTTTTCCTTAGTGTAGGCAGATGGACTCAGCATCCCGCCCATGGCTGCCCAAGAACGGTGCCAAGGAATCACCCATGAGGTGAATCTCGATTCCATGAGGTCACGGGTAAGCCAACACCCAATCCCTAGATCAGGGCATCTATGATCTTGCTGGGATTCCTCGCTTATGTTTGGTTGAATACAGTTACGGTTCCCTGTACGTACCAGGATCAGTCCAGACCGTGGGTTGTCTCCTCCTTCCAGGAGATGGAGTCAGAGCAAAAACTGAGAAGGCGGACCCTTATTAGTAAGAGCGCCCTCTGTGTCCCCTCATATTCCTCTGACTCCAGCAGATGTGGGTCTCACCTACGGTTCCCCACTAAGCTTGGAAGGATAGTTATTTAACTTATATCTTTTCTCTTTCTGTCTTACTTGGATGGATCTCTAAAAAATAAATAAATAAATAAAGGAAGTTTGTGAGAGACTCTGCCTCAGTCACTTGGGTCTGAGCTTGCAGGCAGGACTCCTGTCAGGGGCTTGCCTCTCTCTCTCTCTCTATTTCTTTATTCCCTATCTCCGTTTGGGGTAAGTTGTAACTTTAATTTTTCAGCTTGTTCTTTCTTGATGCCTGGGGTGTAAGCTGGTGGTTCCAGCCTCTCCCCCATTTTGCCGACCTGCTGCCTGAGAGGCCGTTCTTCCTCAGAAGCAGCTTCATTGGTCGGAGACGCGACATTCCTCTGACAATACAAAAAAAAATATATATATTTGTTTTATTAACAAGGGGAGCATTTAGTTATAGTTCAGGTCGCGTACCTACACTACGGGGTCGAGCGTTGTTTGGAAGCAGCGTGGCCTTGATTTTCTCCGCTGCAGGCAGCCTTCGGAGGTGTTTCCTTTCTCTCACCTCCATGCCGCGCTCCACGCGATGCTCCGCATGCGGAGAGCCGGGCTCCTGGATCTCGCGGGAGGGTCTTTGTGCCGGGTGCCTCCCCGGTGGGGAGGGCACCTCGAGGTCGGAGGGGAGTGCCGTTTGGCGCACTAAAGCGGCCTTGGTGTAGAAGGGCCGGCCCCGTTCCCGTCCGACGCGGGAATGGCGGCCATTTTGAATTTCTCCGATACTGCTCTGTTGCAGTCCAGCACTGATTCGGCCCTCGCGCAGGCTCCCTCGCCCCCGGTCCTTATCCCAGTGGACTTGCTGGATGTAGACCTGCCTCGGGGGGATCCGCCTGCTCCTCCCTCTCCTCCTCCCAGGCCCTTTTCCACGGAATTCATTTTATTGATGCATAATGCCTATCTGGCTTGGCTGAGTCAGCAGCAGCAGGATCCGCTTTTGCTCCCTCCTCCACCGAAGATCCCCCACCCAGAGGAGTCCCAGGGGGCACTGAATGTCTCTCACGGGTCGGCTGATGCCCCCTCAGGTTCTCGGGTGTGGATGGTCTCGCTGCCTTCTCTACCGAAGTTCCTAGAGTGGACTCCACGGTGACGGCTCTCACGAAGAGAACTACGATTCCGGTTATAGGTGGAGCTGCCTTGCGAGATTTGCAAGACTGCAAATCTGTCTGGACTGATCCATGGTACTGCAGGAACGAAAATTAGCAGGTATGGAATAATTTTCTTTTATCCACTTTTAATCAAGTTTGTCAATACTATGTCCACAATGGCTTTTGAAGAGAATACTGAAGTGCTGAGGTCACTGCAGGGGTGAATCTAAGGTGACGTCAGCTTTGAAACCTGACTCCATCTCCATCAGCTAGCAGGGGAGCACATAACCCATTGGTCCTGAGTCCATCTGTCTACAGTAAGGAAAAAGGAATGATCAGGTAAGTAATTTCTCCAGTATCTTGCATTCCTGAGTTTGGAGATGGGTGTTCTGTTTTTACTTTTTGGAGAATGCTCCCAGACTTAATTAACAATAAAGAATTTCCTGACTTTCTAGTTGATAAATGGAAATTTAACAAGGATAACCTAGTTCTGGTTTAGCATGCAAAGGTGTTTTCCAAGGGAAAATAATCGCTTAGGTAAAAAGTAAAGTTTGGAAGATTAATGATAATATTATTATACAGTTGGAGAAACAGCTACAATATCACAAAGAGGCCCTGGCGAATCAATCAGACGAGCAAGCAGTAACACATTTTCAAGCCTGAGAGCAATTAATTAATGATTTATTGTACTGAAGAGCCTGACTTTGCAATCCATTAAATATACATTTTTTCTGCATGGTAACAAATCTGGGAAACTGTTGGCCAACGTAGTTAGAGGAAACAAATTGTGCAGATTCCTGACACCTATCAGAGACCTTGAATGGTGATAGTAAAACCACACCTAACGATATATCCCAAGTTTTTCTTGAATATTCCCAAACGCTCTCTGCGATGACTGAGGTGGATGGCATGTGATGACCCATTATTTGTCCGATGTGAGCTTGCCAGAGTTACGTGCAGCAGACCTGATGCGGGAAGCAGCCATGGTGGTTATCCCTAAAGCAGGATGAAGAGGGATTTGTCTATGGGAGGGGTTCTGCTGCCAATCTTTGGAAACGTCCTTGGCGTTGCGGGATGCAGAATAAGCCTTTGACAAAGTTGCATGAGCAGTGTTGGATAACTTCGGCTTTAGGGGTAAAATTCAGAAACATATACTCTCTCTGTATTCTAATCCTTCTGCCAGGATCCGGGTCAGTGGCCCCTTACCCCATCCATTTATCTCTTTAGAAAAACTTGTCAGGGATGCCACTATCCCCTTTATTGTTTATATTCACAGTGGGACCCGCTGTTCTTATTTATTTATTTATGTATTTATTTATTTATTTATTTAAAGGATTTATATACCGGAGGTTCCTGTATAATATACATATCACCCCGGTTTACAGGGAACAGTAACTATCGCTTCATTTAGTGGTTTACATTGAACATAATTAATCTTCAATTACATAATTTGGTTTTGGTTTCAGGTATTTTGCTGGGGCCACTGTTTCTTCAAACTTTGTTATTTGTGGACATTTTGTTACGCCTCTCAAACGCTAGAGAAGCATTGCCAGCCACATTGCAAGTATTCATGGAGTAGCAGAGTTCCTCTGGGTTTAAGTCTTGATTACTGAAGCCCTGGGTACAGTATGTACTTTGCATCACAATTGGTTAGATCTCGGGTGCTGATGCCGGTCCTATGGGCTCCCCCAGCCAGTCGGGTTTTCAGGATATCCCTAAGGAATATGCATGAGAAATATTTGCATACAGAGGAGGTGGTGCATGCAGATACGTCTCATGCATATTCCTTAGGAATATCCTGGAAACCCGACTGGCTGGGGGAGCCCATAGGAGCACCCCTGGGTTAGACTGCCCTGTAAAGTGGCCTGCTCGTAGAGATTCAGAAATCCCCTCCTGCATGCCATTGTTTTAATATCACTGGGCTTATTCACAGTTTTCAGAAGAAGCTGGAGAGCTGGCAGAGTCTTTCTATAACTTTTCAGGGTCAAATTACTTTGCTCAAAATGACTCTAGTTCCCAAATTGCTCTGCGCCCTGCAGTTGCTTGCTTTGCTCATGCAGGGGAAGGATATTTGTAAATTAAGAAGACCCTTAGCACTTTCTTTGGTTGAGGACAGAGGGCAAGGCTCTCCTGAACAACCTTCATGACCCCAAAGTGTCATTGCGAGTCCTAGCCGAGCGCTTCATGGGCCGTGGCGATTAATTCTGGTCAGAAGCTTTCCACTGAATGTGAGATATCATCTCCATGCGTCCAGAGAGACTCTGCCGAAGAAGCTTCACTCTTCCTTTTTAGTCACATCTGTAAGGGGCGAGGGGTGCTGCTCTCGCATTTTCTGCCTTTGCTGTACTTATCCCGGGATATAAGGATTCACCACCAATCTTAAGATGTGCACAATAGGACATTTTATATACAAAAATACACAAGTCATGCATTCTTGGGCTTATTGTAAGGAAATTTGGTGTTTACATCCATTCATTTTCTTTTATCCTGCCAGATCAGGACACTCATTAGCAAAATGTTAAAGAAAGCAACTGAGCTGATTGTTATCTCCTCCTTCAATGCTTTTGTTAAATTGACCTAGGCACATAAACATTCCCTATCTCGCTGTATAAACGTTTAGGTTTGAGAGAGGATTGTAAAGAAATCATCAGCCTTGGGCAGATGTGCGGATGAGGGACATTCTTTCCCCCTTAGATGTGAAAGTGCACTTCTCTGATCCATCAGACCACAATTGTTGCGCTCGGGGGGACGGGGACCCTTGTCCTGGGACAGTGAAGGAAGGTCTCCTGAAAGGGACCAGGAGGTAACTGCCCCCAGGGGGCGGAGCTCTGGAGGAGACAGAGGCTGGGAGGAGCTTCACCACTGGAAGCCCGAGGTCCCTCCGGGAGGAGCCCGTAGGGACCCGGGCCGCTTGGACTTAGGTGGGCCTCGCAGGGTCTCCTGAGAGATTGAAAGTCCGGCGTGCCCACGGACACAGGGGGGGGCAATCGGGTTCAAAACTGGAGGCTGGATGGAACAGGGAGAACCAGAACAGAGTTGGTGATGTCAAGGCGAGGAACAGAGCCAGAATCTGGAGACTAGGTCAGGCAGGCAAAGGTCAAGATCCAGAGGTCAGTCCGGGGAGTGGTCAGCAAAGCAGGGGTCAGATACCGGAGGTCAGACGGGGTCAGAGGCAGGCTGAGGTCTTGAGGCAGGCAGCAGGCAGGCAGGTCAGGAACAGGCTGAGGTCTTGAGGCAGGCGGCAGGCAGGCAGGTCAGGAACAGGCTGAGGTCTTGAGGCAGGCGGCAGGCAGGCAGGTCAGGAACAGGCTGAGGTCTTGAGGCAGGCAGCAGGCAGGCAGGTCAGGAACAGGCTGAGGTCTTGAGGCAGGCAGCAGGCAGGCAGGTCAGGAACAGGCTGAGGTCTTGAGGCAGGCAGCAGGCAGACAGACAGGTCAGGAACAGGCTGAGGTCTTGAGGCAGGCGGCAGGCAGGCAGGTCAGGAACAGGCTGAGGTCTTGAGGCAGGCAGCAGGCAGGCAGGTCAGGAACAGGCTGAGGTCTTGAGGCAGGCAGCAGGCAGACAGACAGGTCAGGAACAGGCTGAGGTCTTGAGGCAGGCAGCAGGCAGGCAGGTCAGGAACAGGCTGAGGTCTTGAGGCAGGCAGCAGGCAGACAGACAGGTCAGGAACAGGCTGAGGTCTTGAGGCAGGCGGCAGGCAGGCAGGTCAGGAACAGGCTGTGGTCTTGAGGCAGGCGGCAGGCAGGCAGACAGGTCAGGAACAGGTTGAGGTCTTGAGGCAGGCAGCAGGCAGACAGACAGGTCAGGAACAGGCTGAGGTCTTGAGGCAGGCGGCAGGCAGACAGGTCAGGAACAGGCTGTGGTCTTGAGGCAGGCAGCAGGCAGACAGACAGGTCAGGAACAGGCTGAGGTCTTGAGGCAGGCGGCAGGCAGGCAGACAGGTCAGGAACAGGTTGAGGTCTTGAGGCAGGCGGCAGGCAGGCAGACAGGTCAGGAACAGGTTGAGGTCTTGAGGCAGGCAGCAGGCAGACAGACAGGTCAGGAACAGGCTGAGGTCTTGAGGCAGGCGGCAGGCAGGCAGGTCAGGAACAGGCTGAGGTCTTGAGGCAGGCGGCAGGCAGGCAGGTCAGGAACAGGCTGTGGTCTTGAGGCAGGCGGCAGGCAGGCAGACAGGTCAGGAACAGGTTGAGGTCTTGAGGCAGGCAGCAGGCAGACAGACAGGTCAGGAACAGGCTGAGGTCTTGAGGCAGGCGGCAGGCAGGCAGGTCAGGAACAGGCTGAGGTCTTGAGGCAGGCGGCAGGCAGGCAGGTCAGGAACAGGCTGAGGTCTTGAGGCAGGCAGCAGGCAGACAGACAGGTCAGGAACAGGCTGAGGTCTTGAGGCAGGCGGCAGGCAGGCAGGTCAGGAACAGGCTGAGGTCTTGAGGCAGGCGGCAGGCAGGCAGGTCAGGAACAGGCTGAGGTCTTGAGGCAGGCGGCAGGCAGGCAGGTCAGGAACAGGCTGAGGTCTTGAGGCAGGCGGCAGGCAGGCAGGTCAGGAACAGGCTGTGGTCTTGAGGCAGGCGGCAGGCAGGCAGGCAGGTCAGGAACAGGCTGAGGTCTTTGAGGCAGGAAGGTCAGGAACAAGCTGAGGTCAGTACCAGGAAGACAGTCCAAGGGTACTACCTGGGTAGACAGACGAACACAGGATCAAGCAGGATGCAGGAGCAAGTCGGGAACAGAAGGATCCTGGAACGAGACTAGGAACAAGCAGGAACAGGAACAAACGCAGAGGCAATCTTAGAACAAACCGACCCGATTGCCAAAGCAAGGAAGTGTAGACAGGAATTTCCTTATATCGAGGGATCAATCAGGACGCGCCGCAGAGCTAAGACCCGCCCTTGGTCCTACATGAGTCCGGGCGGTCCACGCGTGGGTAGGGGCGTGAGGCCTGGCGACCGCCGCCGTGGGACGCCAGGGCCTGGCAGAACTGGCAACTACCGCGAGGGAGGTCGTCCCGGGACCCGCTGTGGAACCATGAAGGTGAGCAGGCCCCTGCGTAACGACAATTACAGCTACGAATATTACATAGAATAGGACTAATTCACTCCCATGCATCTGTGAAATGTGGCGGTTTGGGACTGTGGCTTGAGTAAGAGATTCTGGGATGTAATGCGCTATGAGCTGTGCATATTGACTAAGAAACATGCGCCTTGGAGTTGCTCTTTTTGTTTGCTTGGGGATGAAGGAAAAGAGTATTTTATGGGAAGAGGTAGATCAGTATTTCTGATTAAAGCCTGCTTCCTGGCTGAGTATGCAGGACGGGCTACAAATGGAATACCGGACAGGAGAAGCAAAGCCTTTTTCCGGAGGACTGTGGGGTCCTTCTGTGCGATCGTTACCTTTCTCAGTGCAAACTCGGTGCACTCTATATTCCAGTCTTAAGAGGTGAGAGCTTTTCTTGTGATTCACATCGTCAGATACTTGGGGTTTTGTGGGGACCTTTTTTATGTATTTTGCTTTGTTTTTCTTGAGTTTTGAAATTAATTCTAATTATGGAAGCTATGAATAATTTTTCTTTTGAACTTTTATTCCCATCGTGAGCATGAAAGAAACTTGGGCCTGATATTCAAAGTGCATTCAGTGCTCAGTAGCCAGATAAGTAGGACTTTTCCAGCTATCTAGTGGCCCACGCAATATCTGGTTATATTCAGCTATCCAGCTATCATGCCGTTCAATTTGTGGCCTGGCAGTAGGCGGATCAGAGCGCTGATACTTATCCGGTTAGCTTAGTTGGAAAAGTTAGACCATTAGCAGGATATAAGTTATCCTGCTAAATAGGAAGATATATGCAGATATTCAGCAGCATAGCTGTGTAACTTAGCCAATACCTAGCTAAGTTACTCATCCGGGCAGCATTGTTTATTTATTTATTTATTTATTGGTTTTTGTATGCCGTCTTTCGGTGTAGCCATCATAACGGTTAACAAAGCATGAAACAGGCAATTTCTAGTACAAATAAGAGCAATGCATGGAAAAATAAAAAAAGACAACGTAATTCATGATAAGAACAGGTTATATTTAAACATTAAAAGGAGAATAAATATTAAAAGCGTAAATAAAAGAAATTAAAATCGTGGGATGCTTGTGAAGAGAAGGTAATGGAGGGTGAGTGGAAGAATCTTGGTGTGCTTTAGTGAATAGCCAGGTCTTTAAATCCTTGAATGTTTTTAGACTTGTGCATTTCTTAATTTTGGGCTGGCAATCAAGATTGTACGTTCGCGAACTTGCGAGAGTTGTGCAGATCGTACTGATGGAATTGTTAAGAGTCCATTGTTAGCTTATTTGTTTATTTTTATATACCGACATTTGAACTAGTATATCACATCGGTTTACATAAAATAAACAAAGTTGCTTACAATGTCATTTTAGCAGAGTTTCTTATGATGGGACATAAAGACAGCTTAGTTGGATATATTGGTAGAGGTAGAATCGATTAGTGTAACAAAGGAGGATAACATGTTACCTTCATCAATATAAACAGGGGTTATATAAAACAAGTTTAGTCACGTAATATCAACTTCGTCCAGATTGTCAGTTGTTGGGGAAAAACAGGTATAGCATTTTTTAACAGAATGCATTAAAGGAGCATGGCAGTTTTAGTATGGGGGAACGTTGGTTTTTGTAGGGGAACGTGAAGTTTAATTGCTGCGTTTAACCAGTCTGTCTGTTCTTCATTTAATTTTGTGTAAAATAGTAAGTACCTTGTATTCGATTTTGGATTTTATTGGTAGCCAATCTAATGATGTCAGAATTGGGGTAATGTGCTTGTACTTCTTGGGGCCTGTTAAGATTCTAGCTACTGAGTTTTGAAGAATTTGAAAGGGACAAATGGTAGAAAGAGGTAGACCAAGTAAGAGCGAGTTACAATAGTCAAGATTAGTAAATATGAGGAGTTGTAATGCAGTTCTGAGGTCGTCTGGGTTTAGAAAGGGCTTCAGTCATCTTAGTATTAGTAATTTATGATATCCATCTTTTATTTTTGCCGCAATGTCTGTTTTGAAACATAATTCATTGTCCATGATGATTCCAAAATCACATGCATGTGTAACGGGGGAGATTTCAGACTTTTGGTCCTCAAGTTTCAAAGGAGGTAGTGGCATTGGGCTAGTTTTCTCTCTAGGAGTATGATTTCTGTTTTATCGATGTTTAGTATAAGTCTCATGTGGGTTAGTAGATGCTTGATTATAGAGAGATACATGGCAGTTTTCTTATAGGTTGAGTCTAACGTACTTAGGATTGGAATTAATATCTGTAGGTCATCAGCGTAGAGATAATGGGTCAGGCCGAGACCTGCAAGTAAATGACAGAGGGGGAGCAAATAGATGTTGAACAATGTAGCGGATGGGGGTGAACCTTGGGGGACCTCGGCTTTCAGATGAATTTTGTCAGAAAGAGAATTATTAATTTATACTTGATAATTCCTATTTGATAGGTAGGATGAGAACCACTGATTTGTTTTCTCAGTCAGCCCAATTTCTGTTAGACGGTCGAGACGTATGGAATGATTTACAGTGTCGAAGGCAGCTGATAGATCTAGCAGGACTAGTTAATAACTTTCACCATTGTCAAAGCCTCTTAACACTGTATCATTCAGAGAGAGAAGAAATGTTTCGGTACCGAGGTGTTTCCTGAAACCGAACTGTGAGGGGAACAAAATATTATTTTTTTCTAAGGGGTAGATTTTCAAAAGGTTACGCGCGTAACCCCCGAAAACCAACTCCTGCGTGCGCCAAGCCTATTTTCCATAGGCTCGGCGGCGCACGCAAGCCCCGGGACGCACGTATGTCCCGGGGCTTTAAAAAATGGGCGGTCTGGGGGCGTGGTGGCGGTTCTGGGGTGGGCCGGGGGCGTGGCGGCGGTTCTGGGGTGGTCCGGGGTGGGCCAGAATCCTCCTGCACAGTGGCCTGTGCCGGAGGATGGCGAGCTGGCGTGCGCAAGTTACGCCTGCCAGAGGCGTAACTCAACAAAATAAGGTAGGGGGGGATTTAGGTAGGGCTGGGGGGTGGGTTAGATAGGGGAAGGGAGGGAAAGGTGGGGGGGACCAAAAAAAAAGTTCCCTCCAAGGCCGATTTCGGAGTGGCCTTGGAGGGAATGGGGAAAGCCATCTGGCCTCCCCTAGGGCTTGGTGCGCGCAAGGTGCACCCCCTTGCGTGCGCCGACCCTGGATTTTATATCATGTGCTTGGCAGCGTGCACATGTTATAAAATTGGCCTACTGTTCCTAGCAGCCAAAAAACTCAAATTCAGCACGCTCACCATCAACTCCCTACTACCCATCGAAGTTAGTCTCTTCAAGTCCAAAACCTTCCAAATCCTGCTATCTATGCCCCCCCCAGGCACTCTCAATAAAGATCCCTGCCCCCTCATTGAAACCATCGTAGCCAACATCAACAGCAACCACCCCACTATTATACTAGATGACTTTAACCTCCACTTTGACAAGACTCCCCTCTCTCCTTCATGTGAACTCCTCCTCAACTCGCTAACTGCTATGGGCTTCATAAAAATAATAAATACCCCCACACAAAAATCAGGCCACACCTTGGATCTGATCTTCATTAACAACAAAATAACACTCAACTCCCCTCCCATCATCTCCGCAGTCCCCTGTTCAGATCACATGGTAATAAAAACTAAGCTCCAAGTGGACTATACCCACATCCACACTCAAATAGACAAAAAACGTATAGTCTTCGCCAAACCATGCTCCATTGAGACCCTAGAAAAAACCTTACCTGACGCCCTAAGGCACCTGGACACCTCCAATACCGTCAACGCAGTCAACTCATGGGCCACTATCAACATGGAGACAGCGAAAAAGATCTGCCCAACCATTGAAAAGGATATCGGAACCACAGTAAAAAACAAATCACCCTGGTATAACCAAGATCTTAAAAACATGAAATGCTGACTAAGACAAGCAGAAAAAGCCTGGCGAAGCAATCCCACAAGCCAACTATGTGACAGATATAGAACGCTCCTATACATATATACAACGGACATCAACGAAGCCAAGCGGAACTTCTACTCCCAAAGAATCCACAACTATCAATACAACCCGAGAGCCCTGTTCGAGTAGGTAACCCAGCTGACGCGACCTATCAACAACCCTTCACAAAAAGAAACTCCAACGATATCTAGTCACAGTTTTGCCTAATACCTTATAGACAAAACAGCAAAACTTAACCCAAAAGACCCACCAATCTACCTTGAACCCAGCACACAAACATCCCTTACAACATCAACATGGTTACAGTTTGAGACCGTAGCCTCCATCGAGGTGGAAAACATTGTTCGAAAGATCAACCCAGCAGCACACCCGCTCGACCCCATCCCAACAAAAACCCTCAAGCTAATTCCAAACTGTCTAGCCAGACCCATCGCTGATATTACCAATCTCTCCCTCGAACAAGGAATACTCCCGGATTCCCTCAAATGTGCTGTAGTCAAACCTATCCTAAAAAAAACCCAACTCGACCGACCATCCCATCCAACTACCGACCCATCTCGAACCTACCGTTCCTGGCCAAGATCATCGAGAAGACAGTCAACCGACAACTCTCAGAATTCCTGGAAAGCCACAACATACTAGCCCCTGCTCAACACGGCTTCAAGAAATTTCACAGCACCGAATCACTACTACTCACCCTCACAGACACCATCCTATGAAGTTTTGACAAAGGCACATCCTTCCTCCTAATCCTACTGGACATCTCCGCTGCATTTGACACCGTCAGCCACAAGATTCTAATTCACAGACTCAGAGAAATAGGCATCAGTGGCACCATTCTCCATTGGTTTCAATCATTCCTCGCCAACAGATCTTTCAAAGTCACCCAAGAAAATACAATATCAGAACTAATCCCCCTCCCACAGGCTCATCCTTATCCCCTACCCTCTTCAATGTCTATATGCTGCCACTATGCAAATACTTAGACAAAACAGGGCTTACCTACTTTCTTTACGCCAATGACGTACAGATCCTGCTCCCCATCAAGAGACAACATCGGCAACACCGTAAACCAATGGGAAGCATACCAGACAGACATAACCTCCATCCTCTCAGAAATAGCACTGACGCTCAACCAAAACAAGACTGAAATGCTCCACCTCTCTAAAGAAAACTTCAACACCCACCTCTGACCCCACAACTCTATCCAACTACAACATGCTCCCGACGGTTAGAGATCTTGGAATCACCCTGGACCAAGAACTGAACTTCAAATATCACATCAAGACACTGTTAAAAGAAGGATTCTACAAACTCCAAATCCTGAAGAAACTCCAACCTCTACTCCATCCCCCAGACTACCGGACGGTACTGCAATCCCTCCTTTTCACCAGGATAGACTATTGCAACACCCTCCTAACCGGCCTTCCCGCTTCCACCCTCAAGCCCCTCCAGCTTCTACAAAATGCTGCCGTACAGTCACTAACGAATAAGAAAAAAATCAGATCACATCACGCCCGCACTCAAACAACTCCACTGGCTGCCCGTCCCGTTCAGATCCCAATACAAAACACTTATGCTCATACACAAAGCTATCCATAGTGACAAAGCCAGCTGCTTACAAGGACCTCTAACCCCCTGCAACCCCACTAGAAATCTCCGCTCAACCAACACAGGCCTACTCCCCATTCCCCTCGCCAAAGAAGTACATAGAGTCTGCACCAGAGAACGCGCTGCATCCGTAGCGGGCCCTCACCTCTGGAACAACCTTCCACCCGCTCTCAGAACTGACCCCTCTACACCCACCTTCCCATAGAACCTCAAAACCTGGCTCTTCCGGAAAGCATTCACACCAGATAAATAATCCCACCATAGCCACCCCCCCCCCACCACCACCAAATAACATTCCCCATCACCCTGCCCCCTTACCCCCAGTTCCCAGTCCAACCACTGTACATAATTAATTTAAGCCTGTATATATTCTGTAATAAGTTAAGTTAATAAACGTTATATTGTAATACCATCTGCTAAAACTGTTACTTGTACTTAGCTAGTTACTCAATTAAGCTGTTACATTGTATCAGGTCACTATAAGGCTGGCCTTAGACATCTTGTTTTATGTAAACCGATGTGATAAGTGAAATCGAATGTCGGTATACAAAAACAAACAAATAAATAAATAGTTAACTCAACTCTGAACATAACATATTCTGTAAAAAGTTATGCGGTTAAGCAAATTATATCGTATTAGTATCCTGTATAACAGTTATATGTACTTAGCTAGTTATTCAATTAAACCTGTTACACTGTGTCTAAGATGTCTAAGGCTGGCCTTAGACATCTTAGACACAGTGTAACAGGTTTGGCTTATCACATCGGTTTACATATAACAAGATGTCTAAGGCTGGCCTTAGACATCTTAGACACAGTGTAACAGGTTTGGCTTATCACATCGGTTTACATATAACAAGATGTCTAAGGCTGGCCTTAGACATCTTGTTATATGTAAACCGATGTGATAAGCCAAATCGAATGTCGGCATAGAAAAATAAATAAATAGATAAATGAGAGATTTCCAGATGTTCACACCACACCCCTGTTTTGGCAGCAGTTCCTGATGTGAAACTGAAATTTTAATAGTCTTATGGAGTCTCTTGAGGGGTAGAACCCAACTCCATTTTCTGCTAGGGCCCATTATTTTGGTTCAGAAGAAATAGAAGGAAAGATAATGTAAGGTTGGCCTGAGCCACCCTTGGCACTGTTTAATTTCTCCTTTTTGGGTGAGGCCGCCTGTATCTTGGGAGTCCCCATGTGTGAGGACTGCCATCCTGCTTGTTCTCAGAGAAAGGGAACTTACCTACCTGTAATGTTGGTTCTCTGATAGTCCACAAAACCTTCCCTCCTCCCTTATAGTTGGTTTCTCCAACTCTTCACGTCATCATGGACTGAGGGCCCCTGCCTGGGAGGCAGGGGGTGGTGAGGGCTGCACATGACCAGCAGTGCATCCTTCTAGAAGTTGTGAAATGCAAGATGCGCGCCGAGCTGCATGTGATGATGTCAGCCCTGTGTGCATCAGAGAGCCAGCGTTACAGGTAAGAAACCTCCATTTACACTGTATAGCGCAGCTGGCAGGGAGTCGTGTCCTGCCACCTTACTGTTAATCAGCTTTTCCCTGTCTCTTCCAACATGCATGGCTTATTCATTGCCCTTCCTGCTCCTTCATCAAACCTAAGCAAAAGACGCTTAACCCTCTGACCTCTCCCTGCCAGGCCTGCAATTCTGAACTCTACAAGAATGTGCAAATACTTCTGCAACTTGCTGGGCCTTTTAGAGGTTTTCATCCCCAAAATTGTTTTAATCTCCACTCTTGTAAACTGCCATAAGTTTGATTATTTATTAAGATTTGATGTTTCGCCTTTTCTAAGTGGAATACAATTGAATCTATGATTAAATTCCTGTTACATTACGTCATAACTTACAGTAGCACGGGAAAACGTGCAGGGATTTAATCGTGAGGGGGGAGACACATACAAGCGATGATCACAGGTTTGAGGGGGATAACAGTTCCCGTCTAAGGGCTAGTGTAAGGGGTGGTAGAAGCAGAGAGCCAGGGAAATGCAAGATACCATAGTGTGGATGCCTTGGCGGAGGCGGGTGCCTCATGCACAGGAAGTGCTGAATTAGAGGAAGTCTGCTGGAAGATACAGTTGCAGGATCAACTTCCTGTAGTCAAGTAGTTAAGTTTAGGGGAAAGGCCGGGCAGAACAGCCACATCTTGATTTTGTTTCCTGAAGGTACCTTATTCCGTAGTTTTGGGGATAAGCAGCTGAATGCATGGAGTCAGAGGGGGAGAGGATTAGGAGGAGCATTTGGAAGGAATACACTTCTCCTGCAGGAGTATTGGGTGGCACAGGATGGGAGAGGTGCTCGGGCCGACTTGTTTATCCATACAAATAGATGAACTGCCAGGGCATTTATTCAGCCTCTGGTTTATTTATTTATTTTATGTGTACACCGTCGTCCTGTTCACAACAAAACCAATCATCAGTAAAAACAATAACTACAATAGCAATAATTATAATATATATAAGCCTGATTCCAGGTTTTTTCAGTAGTTGCCCATAGCTTGACAAGCTTTCTCTTAATTGTCAAACAAAAAAGAGCAAAAAAGATTCCTATAGATTATTCATCATATATAAAAGGAAATCCACATAAAAAATATTTCAAACATCCATTCCAGTCATCTGGACCTTCTATAACCAGCTTAAATGTAAATTAACTCAAGCAAATACTAAACCGCATCAGCAAGCCTGAGGACGTGCCTTGTTACCTTCCAAAGGCTGTCAGGACTACTCAGTCATTTGCGGTATCCATCCCAATTTGTATATTTAGTTTTTTGTTTTTCTAAGTGAAGTCTAACTTCTCAGATCCATCCCTTTCAAACTAAATGATTGTGGCTCTACAATGGCCGATGTTTCGCATCTTCTGCTTCTTCAGGAGCCGCAAAATCATTCACCAACGCTTACAGCCATTCATCAATGCTTGCAAAAATGTTTCCTTTCTGTTTCAACAACACACATTAGAAATGTCTTCTCACATCCCCATGACGGTGCTTCTCTTTCTCCAGGCCCCCGTGTCTCAGCCACATGTACTCCTCGGGAGGAAGTATTTTCAGCTACGTCCTACACCACATCAGCTGCCTTCTGAGTTTCGTCGATTGCTATTAGAAATAGCTTTGAACAACAGTTTTTTCAGCAGATGTGTGGCACTGCTGTGGGGGCCACGATGGCCCCTGATCAGGTTAATTTAAACATGGCTCATTTTGAAGAATTGTGGCTTGACCAGAACATCAGTTTGCTAAACACATTGTACCATGGAAGCGGTACATTGATGATATTTTTATCATTTGGCAAGGAACTACAGAGGCTTCTGATTCCTTTCTGAATGGCTAAATTCATGCGAAACGTCGGCCATTGAGAGCCACAGTCATTTAGTTTAAAAGGGATAGATTTCAGAAGTTATACAAGGTCCAGATGATTGGCATTGCATCAATGGTCAGCATGAATGTTTGAAATATTTTTCATGTGGACTTCTCTTAATTGTATCCCAAAAATTGCTAAAGACTTTTCCTAATCTTTTGTTTTTATTTTTGATAATCACTCTGTTTATGTTCAAATCTTTTTATTGAAATTATTGTTTCTGCTCTGCATCGTATAATTTCCTGCAACACTCAGCATAGACTATCCCAAACCATACAGCATTGTCTCCTTTAAAGGCAGCTAGCAGTCATGGAAAACCTAGCTCTGTGGGATCCTGATGGAAGGTAAGCATCCCAAGCGGAGAGAAACATTTAGCTGACTTTGCCAGCATATTTCTCCTTAACACAAAGATGATGTAGTGCATTCCTCCATTGCATAAATCACTATGCTTCTTTAAATAACATCTTGTTATGATATTTGTCTCCATTTTTCTGTATGATTGTGCATATATTTTATTTGTAATTTACTAAGAACAACCGATGTTGAGATAGGTGGAATATAAAAAATATTAAATAACTAACTACTCACCTTCATGAATATGTCTGTATGTGCATAGTACTGACTAATTCTATCTCCTCCCCTCCCGACTCGCCGTCCTGTCTCTTTTTACCCTTCCTCGCTATCCCCAGCTCTTCTCCTGTTCACTCGTATATTTGTTCTCAGTTACATCTAGTTTAATGTTTTCAGGCACCGAAAGAGAAGCTGTTTGGTTCTGTTAAATCTCTGCTGAATGTCGGCCTCGTACTCAACCTTACTGAGCAGCATTTGAAGGCATCTTCTCGTGAGAGCCAGAATGGAAGAGCTCTGAGCACCGCTGAGGAGCGAGGGAGTGACGATGCAGATATAGCCGAGTACATGGTGAGGCCAGCAGTGGGGAAATGAGATGAGGCAGCCTTCCCAGCATCTCCCTGCTACTACTGGCCTCCCACTGTCTCCCAGCACACACCTTTCTGTGCACGCAGGGCTTCCTCACCACTTTTATTTGACAAGTGACTCAGAGATGGAAATGCAAAAAGACAGGGATACCTTAAAAGTGTAGAACAATCTAAGTCTCTTCTTTTACAGTTTTACATAAGTAGAAAACTAAAATCAAGTAGGACTGATACATAAAAAGTAATACAGAGTATAAACAAACACAAGGATAAATGATAAAATAAAAGATTACTGTGCTGTACTAATTTAATTGCATTAAAAAACATATATTTCACTTTTTCTGGAGAAACCTGTACAAACCAGATTACAAAACAGGCATTTAAAATATCACAGGCATTGGCACAATGCAACAAAAAACATCCATGGCCACTGTTGGAAGCAGGATGCTGGGCTTGATGGACCCTTGGTCTGACCCAGTATGGCATTTTCTTATGTTCTTATGACCATTAAACCAACAATAAAACATTCATCTACAAAACAGCATAATAAAATTGCATTACTAGTTTAGAATACAAGTCTATAATAACAAAAGCAATATCATCATGTATCAATCTCAAACCCCATGTCCAAAGGGAATATATGCCACAATGAAAACCATTTGCCAAACCACTACCAATGACCAAATGCACACCTTGTAGCCTAATGACCCACATATCAAATAAACCCAACTGGTCCAGGTTTTTGGTTAGCAGCTGAACCTAAACTCACAAATCTGCTTCATTTTTTTGAAGGGGTTAATAAACATGTGGATAAAGGTGAACCGGTAGATGTAGTGTATTTGGATTTTCAGAAGGCGTTTGACAAAGTTCCTCATGAGAGGCTTCTAGGAAAACTATGGGATAGGTGGTGATGTCCTTTCATGGATTGCAAACTGGCTAAAAGACAGGAAACAGAGAGTAGGATTAAATGGTCAATTTTCTTAGTGGAAAAGGGTAAACAGTGGAGTGCCTCAGGGATCTGTACTTGGACCGGTGCTTTTCATAAGAACATAAGAAAATGCCATACTGGGTCAGACCAAGGGTCCATCAAGCCCAGCATCCTGTTTCCAACAGTGGCCAATCCAGGCCATAAGAACCTGGCAAGTACCCAAAAACTAAGTCTATTCCATGTTACCATTGCTAATGGCAGTGGCTATTCTCTAAGGGGTAGATTTTCAAATAGCGCGAATTGGCCTACTTTTGTTGGCGCATCAGGCGCAAGCAAAAGTACGCTGGATTTTAGCAGATACGCGCGGAGCCGCGCATATCTGCTAAAAACCTGGATCGGTGCGCGCAAGGCTATTGATTTTGTATAGCCGGTGCGCGCCGAGCCGCGCAGCCTACCCCCATTCCCTCCGAGGCCGCTCCGAAATCGGAGCGGCCTCGGAGGGAACTTCCTTTTGCCCTCCCCTCACCTTCCCCTCCCTTCCCCTACCTAACCCACCCACCCGGCCCTGTCTAAGCCCCCCCCTTACCTTTGTCGGGGGATTTACGCCTCCCGGAGGGAGAAGTAAATCCCCGCGCGCCAGCGGGCCTCTTGTGCGCCGGGACGCGACCTGGGGGCGGGTACGGAGGGCGCGGCCACGCCCCCGGACCGCCCCGGGCTGTAGCCACGCCCCGTACCCACCCCCAAAACGCTGCCGACACGCCCCCTAAACGCCGTGCTGACCGGGCCCGCCCCCGACACGCCCCCCTCGGAGAACCCCGAGACTTACGCGAGTCCCGGGGCTCTGCGCGCGCCGGTGAGCCTATGTAAAATAGGCTCACCGGCGCGCAGGGCCCTGCTCGCCTAAATCCACCCGGTTTTGGGCGGATTTAGGCGAGCAGGGCTCTGAAAATCCGCCCCTAAGTGAACTTAATAGCAGGTAATGGACTTCTCCTCCAAGAACTTATCCAATCCTTTTTTAAACACAGCTATACTAACTGCACTAACCACATCCTCTGGCAACAAATTCCAGAGTTTAATTGTGCGTTGAGTAAAAAAGAACTTTCTCCGATTAGTTTTAAATGTGCCCCATGCTAACTTCATGGAGTGCCCCCCTAGTCTTTCTACTATCCGAAAGAGTAAATAACCGATTCACATCTACTCGTTCTAGACCTCTCATGATTTTAAACACCTCTATCATATCCCCCCTCAGTCGTCTCTTCTCCAAGCTGAAAAGTCCTAACCTCTTTAGTCTTTCCTTATAGGGGAGCTGTTCCATCCCCCTTATCATTTTGGTAGCCCTTCTGTGTACTTTCTCCATCGCAATTATATCTTTTTTGAGATGCGGTGACCAGAATTGTACACAGTATTCAAGGTGCGGTCTCACAATGGAGCGATACAGAGGCATTATGACATTTTCCGTTTTATTCACCATTCCCTTCCTAATAATTCCCAACATTCTGTTTGCTTTTTTGACTGCCGCAGCACACTGAGCCGACGATTTCAATGTGTTATCCACTATGACACCTAGATCTCTTTCTTGGGTTGTAGCACCTAATATGGAACCCAACATTGTGTAATTATAGCATGGGTTATTTTTCCCTATATGCATCACCTTGCACTTATCCACATTAAATTTCATCTGCCATTTGGATGCCCAATTTTCCAGTCTCACAAGGTCTTCCTGTAATTTATCACAATCTGCTTGTGATTTAACTACTCTGAACAATTTTGTATCATCTGCAAATTTGATTATCTCACTTGTCGTATTTCTTTCCAGATCATTTATAAATATATTGAAAAGTAAGGGTCCCAATACAGATCCCTGAGGCACTGCACTGCCCACTCCCTTCCACTGAGAAAATTGTCCATTTAATCCTACTCTCTGTTTCCTGTCTTTTAGCCAGTTTGCAATCCACGAAAGGACAGCGCCACCTATCCCATGACTTTTTACTTTTCCTAGAAGCCTCTCATGAGGAACTTTGTCAAACGCCTTCTGAAAATCCAAGTATACTACATCTACCGGTTCATCTTTATCCACATGTTTATTAACTCCTTCAAAAAAGTGAAGCAGATTTGTGAGGCAAGGCTTGCCCTGGGTAAAGCCATGCTGACTTTGTTCCATTAAACCATGTCTTTCTATATTGTTCTGTGATTTTGAGGTTTAGAACACTTTCCACTATTTTTCCTGGCACTGAAGTCAGGCTAACCGGTTTGTAGTTTCCCGGATCACCCCTGGAGCCCTTTTTAAATATTGTGGTTACATTTGCTATCCTCCAGTCTCCAGGTACAATGGATGATTTTAATGATAAGTTACAAATTTTTTCTAATAGGTCTGAAATGTCATTTTTTAGTTCCTTCAGAACTCTGGGGTGTATACCATCCGGTCCAGGTGATTTACTACTCTTCAGTTTGTCAATCAGGTCTACCACATCTTCTAGGTTCACCTTGATTTGATTCAGTTCATCTGAATCATTACCCATGAAAACCTTCTCCATTACAGGTACCTCCCCAACATCCTCTTCAGTAAACACTGAATATAAACAATATATATATAAATGATCTGGAAAGGAATACGACGAGTGAGGTTATCAAATTTGCGGATGATACAAAATTATTCAGAGTAGTTAAATCACAAGCAGACTGTGATACATTACAGGAGGACCTTGCAAGACTGGATGATTGGGCATCCAAATGACAAATTAAATTAAATTTACTTTGGCACCCCGGTTCCAATGGCCACTTTCATCTCCAGCCCCAGCCTCCTTGAAGAAAGAATCGCCTTCCATGTGATCCCCAGGGCTTTCCATCCCTTTGTGCTGGGATTACCCTGGCTTCAGGAACACCAGGCACAGTTCGATTGGGCCACCCAACAGCTCTCCAGATGGGGCCCAGAATGTATGAGTTCCTGCCTAGAGCATGTGAGTCTCCTTGCTGCCTGGCCTTAGCAATGGTACTTCCGGGGCTGCCTCCACACCACACTGACTTCGAGGACATCTTTCATAAACAAAAAGCTGAGACGCTGCCCCCTTACCGGTCATATGATTGCAGGATAGAGCTTCTCCCGGAAACTACGCTCTACGGGGAAGGGTTTACCCCTGGTTTCTCCCTGAGACTCTGGCCATGACAGAATACATTCGGGAAAACTTGGAGCGTGGCTTCATCTGCCTGTTCTCCTCCTTGGCTGGAGCCAGGTTTTTCGTCATGGCAAAAAAGGATGGCTCACTCAGGCTCTGCATTGATTATCAGGGCCTGAATGCACTCACGAAAAATGACTGCAACCCCTTACCATTAATATCAGAACTCCTCGACTGCCTCCAAGGCGTGATGATTTTTACCAAACTAGACCTGGGGGCGGGCATATAACCTCATGCGAATCAAAGCCGGCGACGAGTGGAAAACAACTTTTAACACTCGGGACGGATGCTATGAATATCTAGCCTTGCCCTTTGGCTTATATAATGGTAAAACCTTTGCTTGGATTGCCTGCTACGCCTTTCTCCATGATAAACTGCTCACTGTTATGACTCTTAAAGCTGGTCTTTATTGGTCTTCCTAGTGCGAGGTTTTACATAATCAGCAGCAGTTTTCCAAAAGATGGTCAATGACATTTTTGGTGAGCTACTTTATACTTGTGTAGTCGTGTACTTAGATGACATTCATTTTCTCCCAAGACCTCAGCACGTACCACTGAGATGTGCGCAGAGTACTGCAGTGCCTGCGAATGAAAAACTGTTCGCAAACTGGAAAAGTGCATTTTCAAGCATGAAGAGCTCCCCTTCCTGGGGTACATCATATCATGTGAGGGTTTCCACATGGATCCAGACAAAGTGAAGGCAATCAGGGATTGGCCCCACCTCACAGGGCTCCGTGCACTACAAAGATTATTGGGATTTGCCAACAATTATTGTCAATTTATCCCAAGCTACTCCACCGTGGTGGCCCATAAGGTCACCCATAAGGTCACCCATAAGGCCCATAAGGTCACCCATAAGGTACAGCACCAAAGCCTGCGCCCCCCCGAAGCCTTAGAAGCATTCCAAAACCTGAAGAACGCTTTTTTGGAAGGGCCCTATCTGCGCCATCCAGACCCCACGCAGCCCTTCATCCTGGAAGTTGGTTCCTCAACTCTGGGCATAGGAGCGGTTTTAAGCCAACATTCTCCAGAAAGAGCAGTTTGTCTCTGCTCATTTTTTTCAAACAATTTCTCACCTGCAGAGCACACTGTGACAGTGACCAAGAAGCCCTGGCTGTGAAATTGAAGAGTGGCCTTATCTACTTGAAGGAGCTCAACATTGTATCACAATGTATACAGATCACAAAAATCTCAAACATCTTCACCAAGCTCAGCAATTAAATGCAAGGCAGGCTCACTGGTCCTTGATCTTCACCACCTTTGACTTCGAACTGCGGTACTGCCCTGTGTTCAGGAACCAATGGGCAGACACTCTCTCATGCTTCTTCCAGACTAAGGACACCCCAGAGCCTCTCAGACACATCATCGGCCTGCTAAGATACTTCTGGCTATCTCCTGACCCTCCCTCCAGGGAAGACGGTTGTACCTTTCTGCCTGCATGAAAACGTGTTGAAATAGGCTCATGATTCCTGTGTCGCAGGTCACCCTGGACGGGCACACACCCTTGAATTGCTACAGCGGTACTACTGGTGGCCCCAAATGAAGTAAGATGTCAAAGCTTACATTGACTGATGTCCGACCTGTGCACAGCAACAATCACTGCATGACCGACCCTGAGAGCTGTTAGGCATTGCCAGCCCTGAGGGAACCCTGGATCCATCTTGTCCACGGATTTCATCATGGACCTTACCCTCTCAGATGGCGCCACCGTGATCTGGGTGGTCATAGATCGTTTTTCAAAAATAGCACACTTCGTTCCACTACTGGGCCTCCCATCCACACTCGAGTTGGCATGCCGCTTTACTCCCCATGTCTTCTGTTTGCATGGTCTACCCAAAAACGTACTGTCAGACAGAGGAATACAATTTACTACAAAGTAATGGTGCTCCCTATGCAAGAAATTTGACATCATGCTAGATTTCACTACGGCTTACCATCCCCAAGGAAATGGAGAAGCAGAGTGCACCAACAGGACTTTCAAGATCTTCCTTTGCTTGTACGTTAATAAGTGGCAGGATAACTGGGCAGCTCTCTTATCCTGGGCTGAGTTTGCCCATAACACCCATGTCAATACAGCCAGCGATTCCTCTACCTTCTTAATGGTTTATGGGAAACAACTGTTACCTTCTTTACCACTGCTTTCGCCAATGGCCCAACTGACGGCCCAGGAATTGCAAGAACTATGGGCCTGCACCAATCTTATGATCTAAAAGGCCGCTGACAGAGCCAAGAAAATAACGGATGCCCACAGAAGATCAGCAACGCAGTTTATAGTGGGAGAGATAGTATGACTCAGCACACGCCATTTACACCTATGGGTGCCCTCCATGCACCTAGTCCCTCGCTACATTGGACCTTTTTCGATACTTCTGGTGCCCATCATGTACCAATTAAAGTTGCCATTGACACTCAGAATATATAATGTATTTTATGTCTTGCTGTTAAAACCCTTGGTACTCTTTTGGACCTCTAGGGCATAATCAGAACTGCAGGATGTAACCATCGAAGGAGAAGCGATATACAAATTCAAGGAAATCCTAGACTCCCGCCGCAGAAGCAAGAGAATTGAATACCTCATCGCTTAGGAGGATTATGGATCAGAGGAAAACTCATGGGAGCTGGCCTCCAACATTCTAGATCGTAGCCTGAGGGACTTTTATTTACGCTACCCCAAGAAACCTCGAACCACAGGAAAGGGGCTTAAGAGGGGGGATACTGCTGCTTTTGGCAGTCCGCAGGTCTCCCTCGCGAACCACCACATTTAACTCTGGGCCCGATACAGCCAAGGAACAGCTGTGCAGCCACACAGCTGGCCACTGTGCTTCTCCAGGCCCGACACCCCTGATATGTCTCGCAGCAGGATGCCACCAAGGAACAGCCATGCAGCCAAGCAGCAAGCCACCGTGCTTCACCAGGCTTGATGCAATGAGTGGCAGGATGCCGCCAACACACTCCCCGGCTTCCCCTAGGCACTCGCGATGTCTCTAGATTTAAAGGGCCTGTGGCAGGAAGTCCCCTGTGGCACCCACTGATGATGTCATGGCCTCTGGCATATAAAAGGCCCTTGTTTTCCTTCAGTCCTCGCCTCGGCAACAGGTCTCCCTACTGCTTGAGTAGCGTGCGTTGCCTCCGCATTCCTAACTCTGCGTCCTCCAGCTCCTGAGTTTTCATCTCTAGGTACAGTACCTTCCTTCTTCAGTTCCAGTGTCTTTGTCTCCCATTCCAGTGGTCCTTCTCTTGTCTGTCAGTCCCAGTGGTTATCTCTTCAGTTCTTGCTTCCTGTATTACTCCTCGTCCACCTGTCCTGTCTCTCCATCCCTTCTTCCCCTATGGATGGATTCTTGGTATTGATCTTGGCCTGACTTCTGGACATCCTTGAACACTGTCTGCCACTGACCATTCCATATCTCCTGGACATCCTCGAATGCCTTCTGCCATTGATTCTAGCCTGAGTCCGGATTCATGTGTACTACCCAGTGACTTCAATGGAACTTCTGACCATCAGGGTAGGCCCCCACTTAAGACCTGCCGGCCCCGGCATCCAAAGGCTCAACCCGAGGGGAACGTGGCTTGGTATAGGTAAAGCTCCAGTTGTGCCTCTGCCTACTGATGGTGGGGACCTGCAAGGCTCCTGCCTTCAGGTTGTGTCAATTCCACTTCGGTCCAAGGATCCATGAGTCCAACAGCAAGAACTTGGACAGCAATAGAGGCACAGAGACGAAGCACAGGAACTAGCAACGCACTGCAAGGCAGGAGGACCTGTTGCTGAGGTATTGGAGGGAAGTGTGGCTGGACCTTAAGTACCTAGTCATGCTGACAACATTACCCGGCACTATGAGTATTTTGCTGCTGTGGTGACTTTAAGTCTTGAGCAATGGTGCACATGCTTGCCTAAGGCTAGAGCGAGAGAGAGAAAGAGCAGCATCATGGTGGTGTTCCTGCAACCAAGGAACTTTGTGGCATCCAGGAGTGAGTTGGCTGGTGAGTTCTGTGTGTGAGGGGGTACTGGTTTATTGTTAAAGTACCCCCCTTCTAAGCCTCTTCCCTAGGCCCTTAGGTTTGGGCTTCTTGGGAAAGTATAGATGGAACTCCTTTACCAGTCAAGGGGCTTGAAGATTAGAAGCAGACTCACATGAGTTCTCCTCAGGGCCACAGTTTTTCCATGAAATAAGGAATTGCAGTTTTATTACGAATCCTCCTGGAGTTGAGAATTCCCTGGACTTCATACTAGGTATCTTCTTCAGAAATTACCTCCGCAGGTTTAAGAGGGTTCGTGAGGACCATGACAAAAGTACTGGTTTGAGGAAGGAGACATGGAACACATTATGGATCTTGAGAGTGGATGGGAGTTTTAGCTAGTAAGCCACTGGACTCACCTAATGAATAATGTGAAATGGCCCCATGAATATTGGTGAAAATTTGGCTGAGGGAGACTTGAGACAAAGGTCGTGGATACTTAACCATACCAATTCCCTGAGCGTCTTAAATCTTTCAGCAGCCATGGAAATGAGTTGGTGCGTTTTCTGCCATAAGTCCTTGAGTTCCTAACCAATGGCATTAGTTGCAGGGCATGGGACTGACATCCACGGGAGTGGTACCCGTGGATGTCTGCTGCACACAATCTGGAAAGGAGATTCTCCAGCCGAACTTCCTACTTGATTATTGTGGCAGAACTCTGTCCAAGGAAGAAGTGAGGCCTAGTTATCTTGACATTCATTAACTTAGGTCTTCAGGGAATCTCTTTAGGACCAGATTGACTCTTTCTGTCTGGCTATTGCTTTGCAGATGGTATGCAGAGGTAAAGTCCAAGGAGATTCCAAATTTCTTGCAAAGACTTTTCCAGAAGTGGGTTGAGAACTGCACCCCTCGATCAGAGAGAATATGAGTGGGTAGCCCATGCAGGTGGAAGATATGTTGAACAAAAAGACAGGCTAATTCTGGTGCAAATGGAAGCCCACGGAGAGCTTTGAAGTGAGTCATCTTGGAAAAGCGATCTACCATTACCCAGAGGGTAGTGCAGCCATTAGAGAGGGGAAGGTCAGGGACGAAGTCAGTGGTCAGGTGGGTCCAGGGTTTCTCGGGGGCTGGCAATGGCTATAACAACCCCCAAGGTTGAGCATGTGAGATCTTATGAATGGCGCAAGTGGTGCAAGACTCTACGTAGTGCTGAACATCCTGCTTCTCTTGAGTCCACCAGTAGTGGTGAAGAAGTAGCTCCAGAGTTCTAGCGATTCTTGGGTGCCTGGCCAGGTGGGAGTCATGGGCCCATCTAAGTACCTTTTCTCGCAGTCATTCCTTGGAGGAACATCTACTGCTGTAGCGACCACAACTCAATGATGTGGCAAAGGGGGTTCTGAGAAGTCTTCAGTTTCAAAGAATCTTGAAAGGGTATTGGCCCTTTGATTCTTCTCAGCTGGACAGTACTGGAGTTCAAAGTTGAAGCGATTGAAAAATAATGATCATCTGGCCTGATGGGGTTTCAGGCACTGGGCCTGTGGGAGATATTCCAAATTCTTGTGGGCCGTATAGATCATGATTGGATGTCTAGACTCCTCCAACAGATGGCACCACTCTTCCAGTACTAATTTTATGGCCAGGAGTTCTCTGTCTCCAGTGGTATAATTCTTTTCCACAGGGATGAATTTCTTGGAAAAGAAAAAGCATGGCATCCCTTGATCATTATGTTGAGAGAGGACAGCCCCCTATCTCGAGGGCAGAGGCATCTACCTCCATGATGAAGGATTTCAACAGATCCATATGGCGGAGACAGGGTCCCGGAGAAACTCCTTTTTGAGATGAGCAAAGGCCTGAATAGCTTTATTCATCCAGTGCCTGGTGTCTGCGCCCTTCTTGGTAAGGGCAATAAGGGGTGCCACCAAGGAGGAGTACCATGCAAGGACTGGCAGTAATAGCAAAGCCAAGGAGGTGTTGCAATGCCTTAAGCTCAACGGACTGGAGCCAGTTTTGAATGTCTTTTATATTCTCCAGGTCCATATGCAGACCTTGCCAGGAGATAATGTAGCCCAGGAACGGCAGCTATTCCTGCTCAAATGTACATTTTTCAAGTTTAGCATATAAGTGGTGTTCAGAGTCTCTGCATCACTTGTCTTACATGCTCACAGTACTGTGCCAGGGTGCTCGAGAAGATGAGGATTACATCCTGGTATACCATAACATGGGAATACAGGAGGTCCCGGATGATCTCGTTGACCATATGTTGGAAAACGGCGGGGCAGGAGTGTTGGAAAGGCCAAATGTTGAAGGCCGTCTTCCACTCATCATTCTCTCATATGCATATGAGATGGTTCGCCCTTCTGAAATCTAGTTTTGTGAAAATTCATGCCCCCCACGGGCGGTCAAATAGTTCTATAATGAAGGGCAGTGGGTATTGGGTCTTCCATGTAAGAACATAAGAAATTGCCTTGCTGGGTCAGACCAAGGGTCCATCAAGCCCAGCATCCTGTTTCCAACAGAAGCCAAACCAGGCCACAAGAACCTTGCAATTACCCAAACACCAAGAAGATCCCATGCTACCAATGCCAGTAATAGCATTAGCTATTCCCTAAGTAAACTTGATCAATAGCTGTCAGTGGACCTCTCCTCCAAGAACTTATCCAAACCCTTCTTGCGACCCTGCTACACTAACTAAACTAACCACATCCTCTGGCAACAAATTCCAGAGCTTAATTGTGCATTGAGTGAAAAAGAATTTTCTCCGATTAGTCTTAAATGTACTGCTTGCTAACTTCATCGAATGCCCCCTAGTCCTTCTATTATCTGAAAATGTAAATAACCGATTCACATCTACTTGTTCTAGACCTCTCATGATCTTAAACACCTCTATCATATCCCCCCTCAGCCGTCTCTTCCCCAAGCTGAACAGCCCTAACCTCTTCAGCTTTCCTTCTCTGTACCTTCTCCATTGCAACTATATCTTTTTTTGACATGCGGCGACCAGAATTGTACACAGTATTCAAGGTGCGGTCTCAGGCATTATGACATTTTCCGTTTTATTAACCATTCCCTTCCTAATAATTCCTAACATTCTATTTTGCCTCTTTCACCTCACATTTTAACCATGATGGTAATTGTTTTGCCTTCCTTCCACCTTTCTTAATGCGTGGAATACATATGGACTGCACCTCTAGGATTGTATTTTAAACAATGTCCATGCTTGTTGAACACTTTTAACCATTGCAGCTGCACCTTTCAAT